>NW_027133761.1:0-123485 GCF_026122565.2 Emydura macquarii macquarii | reverse complement strand
ATCTGAACATGTGAACTGGATGTTGGTGGCTGCCGTGTCATCGCCATCTCCCTGGGGTGGTTCCACCTTCAGACTGAAGGACACCAGCTTCTTCTGGATGCACTTTTGGTCCCAAGTCCATTGGCCCCACCTGCAGGAGGAGAAAATAACTGCCTGAGACTTATTCAGCGTCTACTGCCCATCAGGGGGCACCAGTCATCCTAGCTACTTTGCACCGAGCCCAGCCTTCATAGGACACACAGCAGTGACCTGAAAAGTGGTCTGGTAGGGCCTGAGGTATTTTGTTTTCTTTTTCTTGAGTAGTCTTTTTTCTTGCTTGTATTTAGCCTTAGAAACATCAGAAGTGTCAAGCCTGGTCTGTCCTGGTTTTGCTGGAGAACTTCCTGGAGGTCTCAGGAGATGCCCTGGGTGAGACTGTGGGAATGTCTGTGTAGAACTTACCACTTCTGGTTGATATTATGGAGTTACTATGAAATGTTATTCAAAAAAACTGCTTTGTCATAAATGCTTCTCTGTATGCAGATCCACCATTGCTGACAGGACATGCACCAGGTATTTTCCAGACTGAAGACCAAGAGAAGCCACATAATGTTCATGACGGGCCTTTGACCAGGCAAGAGTTATGCAGAAGAATAACTGCATCCCAAGGCAAAAGATACTTCCTTCTCTGTCTGAGGGGAGGGGTTTTTTGGAGCAGTGGAAATTTACCAAATACTGAAGGAAGAAAACAGAAAGGTGACCAGATGGCCTTTAGGGATGGGAAAAGACCCAGACAGGAAGAGAAAGCATAAGGCAGGAGAGAATATGATCAGAGGAGCTGGGGAAGGGAACTGCATGAGGGAGAAGTCATCCAGCATGCAACACCCTATATAAGACAGGGGAACCCTGCCTGCCAGCCTTCCTGAACACAGATGCATCCCAAAGGAAGGGTGAACTGGGAAGTGAGAGACATTGTAGTCAGGATGTTTATTGTTTTGTATGATCTGTACTCTTTTGGGCTTCGTATGCTTAAATAAAAGAACAATTTTGTTAGGCTCTGGTCAAAGTGGTTGAGTGTGTGTTCTGTGCTTCACAACTACTGTCTGCCTCTGAAGCAAATTCAATGTGGTGGAGATCTGGGAGAGGGTATATTTAAACAATTGGTGTATCTTGCGGGTCAGCCCCAGTCCTGGGAACCTAGGGTAGGTGTGGAGAGCATCTCCACTTCCATGAAGGAGTAGCAGCCTGAGTCAGGGTCCAGGAAATGTGTTAGAGAAAGCACAGGAGCAACCAGTGCTGCAGCCTGCTGAGACCCAGGAAGGTTTAAAGCACAGGGAGATCCAGGCATACACAATCTTGGCTTCCCCTCACAGCAGTCCAGAGGGTGGCTGAAATGGGTCACCCGGCTGGATCGGTGACACTTGGTGCTGAATCTTGTACCCAGACATCCTTCTCCCAAGTGCTCATTAGACTGTAGAGTGAACCTCCTGGGTGAAAGACTCTCTCCATTCATGTCTGTAGTAGAAAGAGAGAGCCTGAAACATGGAGTCTGGTACAAGGCCTGAGGCCTGAACTAAAGTGAGCAAAAGTCAGGCCGTGATGATATAAAGCAAAATTAGCGAGAATCAGGCTATGAGCAAAAGTCAGGCACTGTTACAAAGCAGACACTTGCTTACAAGTTCATTGTGTGGTACATGAATGTGGCAAAAAAACACAGGCACTTCCAAGAAGTACAAGGCACAGTGTGTTCATGTATGCACATTCCAGAAGACGCTGGTAAGCCCCAACATAAAGACCAGTCATAAACACAATACTGGGATGTGCAACAGGAACACACTGAACCAAGTTAAACAAAGTCAAGAGGGCAGGATAGGATGGTAGATCAAAATGTTTTGTTTGAACCAGCAGGTCCAAGGGATAGAATTGGTAACTAGAAATGTCAGAAGGGTAATAAGTAACTTGTTTGTATTGGTGTTTAAAAGAGGGGTTACAGAGGAGGTGTCTCTGGCCTAGAGGGAAGCGGAAAGTCCTGCCACTTACTGAACCAGTCCATTGTCTCAGGCATACATGTATTAGTGATCCTGTAGAGACTATGGGGTGCTAGTACTGTACTTTATCAACAGTAAACTTGGCTGAGCACATTTGCCACTCAACTGAGTCAGTGGTCTTCTTGGGCAGCTCAATCAAGGTCTGCTGTCCCGGCTACCTGCCCACAGCAGTTGCAGCACACAGAGAGAACACACATGCAGCCAACAACTGATAATGTCAATAACAAAATCTGCATTCACTCCAGCAGGGCCAGGATTTTACTCAAAGAACATGAAAGGCGTAACTAAAAATCCCTTACCCTACACCAATTTCTGAAGCTTTCAAACTGTGCTCTGGGTCTGGTATCATTTTACTGGTTCTCTCCAGTCCTCCACAGTAACTCCCAGAGCACACAAGATCTGAATTTTAACATGAAATGGCCATTTGTGTCTATCATAAAGAAGCAGAAAGAGAACAGCCATTGTCCTATTTTAATTTTCCTTTATAGATTATCTCCAAAAAGAGGAAATAGTCAGAGAAGAGACCGTGTGCCTATGGCATTCTTCATGGTTATTCTCTCTGTGGTTGCAGAGTAAGAGGGAGAGAAACAAAAGAGATACTCACGGCCCCGCAATGGACTCGATGATGGAGCCGTCATTGCAGTACAGGCGAATGCCATTCAAAGCTGTGTCATCACGTTCTACCCCAGGACCTTGGAATTGGTCCACCTGGGAGAGAAGTACAAGTAATGGAGACACAGGTACTGATTGGGAGGAGAAGGGTTAGAAACTCCACCCCCCAAGCCAATAAATCTTCCCAACTTTCTATTGTTAAATTAACTGCATTTCTTAAGAGAAAGGAAAATGTCCAGTAATAATTAGAGCCAGGAGGCTCCTGACACTTATAACAGCCACTGCCCTGGGAAACTGGAAGACAGCTAAACAACCTGCCCCATATGTTCCCCTTTATGTGTTATATGTTTTTCCATCCACCCTGGAAAGCAGAGCCCTGGATCCAAGCCGGGAAGAATGAGGAGGCTGCCCCTACTCACAACCCCCACACTGGCTTTTCACTCTTGCGGCAACACAGATTCAAAGCCACTAGAGTGGGGAGATATCCAGGCTGGCTTTAAATGAAGTGCCGATGGGGCTCACATGCATTCCCTTACTGTACATATTAACAGTTCCTCTTTGGCCGGGAAAGCCGAGACCTACTCTACACTAAAATAGTTTTGCTGTTCTAGCCTTACTCATCATGTCCTCCTTGTGTTGCCACAACCATAGTGGCCAAAAAGTACTTTTGCTAGTATAGCTCATTCCAGTTTGGTGAGCAAAATACACTATCCCGACAA
Organism: Emydura macquarii macquarii; assembly: GCF_026122565.2. Classification (NCBI taxonomy): domain Eukaryota; kingdom Metazoa; phylum Chordata; order Testudines; family Chelidae; genus Emydura; species Emydura macquarii. The sequence continues at coordinate 120,127 of NW_027133761.1, read as the reverse complement.
CAGCACTTTTGGCAAACCTGCTAGGACTTTTGCCAGCAGAGAAATATTTTCAAAAAACGAAAATAAATCACACCCTTAACAGGCATAGCAACGCCAGCAAAACTTTCAAATGAAGATCTGCCCTCAGAATAAGTTTCAATCAAACTTCCTTCCTAATTTTATTCTCTTTCTCCTACTTTTACCTCCAAATACGACCTCTATCACCTTTGATGTTAACACCTTTCAGATACTTACAGACAGTGGTCACATCCTCACTTCTTACTTGCGGCTTATCCGAGCCAGACAGATTTAATTCTTTTAGTATCGCCTCCTAAGTCTGCCCCTACATCCCCTTTCTGCTTCAACAGATGTCTCTGGTTGTGCCAAAAGCAAAGCCCTATAAAGCCAGCTGTGCAGACCATTGTGTTCTCATCTCCTTTCAGCCCCAGATCTGTGGTAAGATACTGCCTTCCCCAACCTTTAGTAAACTGACTGGCCCTATATGCTGATGGCTGGCCAGAGTGTGAGGAAGAGAGGATTTTTACAAAAAAAACCCTAGGAACAGTCTAGAGCCAAAAGAAGTTCTTGCTGGGATACTGAGTAATGAGTGTGGGTCAGAGGGTCAGGAAGCAGCAAGGGGATGGGAAAAATGTTACCTTCAATGAAAATCCAATGGCATGGCCACGGCGGCAAAACTCCATCCTCTGCCATTCACCCCACTTGCCTCCATTGGGAACAGTGAGGGTGGAGAAGTATCTTTGTGCCTCTGCATCCTGGAAGCAGCAGGAGAGGAGCAGGCAGAGCACTGCATGGGTGAGGGGCTGCATGGTGCAGAATCAGCTCTGGATTTACCCACAAAGAAGCTGGTGAGTGACTAACAGCCTCAGACACGAGGGATATTTATACCCAGGAAAGTTGGGCTGGGTTTCCTTGCTGGGCTGGCCTGCTGCCAAATCAATCTGGGAGCAATCACTCATTGCCATGTCCCTGCACCTAGACACTGACCTGACCACCCCTCACACACAAAGGGCTCATCATTCCCCACTGAGACTTTCAGAGACTGAAGGAAACTGCTGCCCAGGGCAAGGGCTAAGTGGGCAAAAGAGGGAGTGTGAGTCCTGAGGGCATGTTGTGGATTTTAGAGCAGCTGCTGAAGGTTCAGAGGTAAAGAGAAGCAGGGGAGAGGACCTTGGGGCTGTGTTGGACAGAGGGTCCTGGCATTGGCAGGAGGAAAGAGAGAGATTTTTTTTTCTTTCTTTGCTTTATCTCAGGGTCTCATTTCAGTTCCCTGCAGCTCCCTCATACCGAATGGTGAGATTCTCCCCCACTCTCTGCTGTCACTCTGCCCTACCCCATCTCCCATTCATAAGTCTGGATTCCAGTCAAATGGTAATTTTATCCATTCCAGGCTGGAACCATTTGCAGTACCCCAACACGGGGAGGGGGGGGGGAAGGGTACTCTTTCCTGGGGCCCAGAGGTCCCAGTGGGCCCAGACCAAGCTCCAACCCCCATTACCATTAAAAAATAAAGAATTTTCATGACTCATGAGTTTATATGTATGGGATAACGGATAGTGGTATGTGTGTGGGAGGGGGCCCATGTTACAAGTTTGTACCGGGCCTGAAAAAATTATGCTTGGGCCCTGAACATGTGATTCTGGCGGAGAAAACACACTTGCCTGTTGCTGTCCTGCCTAACCCAGACTCTGCCCCGGAGGTTGGTGGGGGAGGTGTTCCCCACTCAGTTAGGACATGGGATACCCAGAGGCTAAAGCTAAGACACTCACATTTTGCCACTTGCCTTTATGAGGAAGCAGAGGCCATCTGCAGTCTCTGTCTCCTAAGTGAAAACAAGGCCAGTTAGAAAGCATGTTTCTTCTGAAGTGCCTATTGAATTCATAGCCCTTTCCATTCAAATCTGTGTGACAAGCCCACCTGGTTAGGTTAAATCCAGTTTCTACAAAAAATGTTCTTAAAGAATAAAAAAGTCAGCTTCCGGGGAGAGAAGGGCCAACAGGGAAAGGCTGCAAGAGCTAAGGTCATTGTTAACAGTTGCATGTGTAAGCTGTTGGAAAAAGATTCCAAGTGTGGTTCGTTACCCTGCACCGATAAGAGACCCACACAGGATTTCAGGCTGGACAGTCTCCAAAAGAGTTTATTCTGCAGAAGGTCAATTCCCAAGCCCACAAGTGGACAATGGAAAAAGACCCCGAACAAAGGATTACAGACAGTTTTATATCTTATTACTACTTAAACATTCATGACAAGACCATACATATCCCCCTTACAAGGGTACAAACCTATTTTCTCTATAACTATTGGTCTATATTATTACTCATAAGATACTTTTACAGATGTTTTGCAGCTAACTACAACTTATCTATCAAGGTTTCAGAGCTTGCTGAATTCAGCCAAGGCTTATCTCCTTCTGCATTCCTAAGAACTTTCCATGATCTGTGCACAGAGTGAAATGGCCTTGCCTTATAAACAAAGAAGCTGCAAAAAATGGAGTAATTATAGTCAAGCAACTAAAAATCAGCTTACAATCCCCCTTTTGAGTCAAACTGTCCTGCAGTTTAGACTCATTTACATTACTTGCAGAAAGCCTGGTCCACTCTTAGCTTAATTTCAGCAATTCCAATCTGGGTGACCATTTGCATAGTAGCTATCTTCGGTTTTTAAAAACTGGGTGAAGGTAAAACACACAGAAGGTAGAGTGCCTACACATTGAAAGCAACAACAGGCAAGAATAACAATAAAACAGATTATACCCACAAACTTTAAGGCATAAAATAGATCTGTGAAACCCCATGAAGTATCATCTTGGGAAATGTTATTGAATAGTGATGTGATTTGGAAAATGTCGTGTGCATCGGTTTTTACTTTGCCAGATTTATCTACATAAGAACAACAGTATCATTAATTATTGCACACCTCCCCCCCCCCCTTGCTTGCTAAGGTAAAGTCAAGGGCCATTCAGTTCTGCAGAATCATTTGTCGGATACTACCCATTTCAGTGGCTATGTTTTTAAAACCCTGGGTAGTGGCATTGGCCACTGTTTCAAGTACTCCAGCAACGCGCCTTATTTCCTTGACAGCGTATGCAACTCCAAGTTGGGGCAAGGTAATACCCCAATACCGTTGGGCCTCGGTGATTGCTCTTTGGTTCCGGAGCCTGCCCTGGGGTAGTGTGGGTGTGTGCCTAATGGCAGGGGTAATAGCTCCGATGTAGCAGGAGCCTTCCCACCACGGGGATAATTTCTTATGGGCCTTTAAAAGAGCTCTCATTCAGGGCTACACATCCTGTGGAGTTAATAGTAAAGGTATAGTTACAAGTGCTATAACCAACCTTTATACTTTTGTAAGTGCAATTTTTTCTTATATGGATTGGTTGGCCTTAAAGCAGTATTCCCCTTGGGACTCATAAGCTAGGTGGATGTATTTTGTTAGGAAAAGGAATGGTAACCCCTTGTACTATATGTGTGGTGTTTAACACAATCAGAACCCCAGGTATACCTTCTTCAAAATGCAAGGGAACATGACTGCAAATCCAACTGTTAGACACATTTAAATCTGTTTGTAGTTGATTAATTAATTATAAAGATGTGTCAGTATAGTCCAAGAAGCATTGTCTTTTATGGTTTAGTTACTTGGGTTTTAATTGTACCTCAAAGTCATTAGGTTGTTGGTCTTCTTCCCCATGGACCTCGGGGATTTCCTGGACAGGTGTACTGTTAATCAGGAACTTGGATCAAAAGAGAGTCATCCAGATAAGGCCAATACAGAACATCCAGAAGATCACTATCCATACCCATTTAGGAATCCAGTGATCTGGGGCAGTTTTAAGTGTTTTTTCCTGAGGTGGTAGAGATGACGTCGTGGTATATCCTCTTCGCTCTGGAGTGGTTTCAAATCCTCTTCGCTCTGGAGTGGCAAATCCTTTTCTTGAGCAGGGGAGAGGTTACAAGCACTTGCACCCTGTTCCACTCACCTTGTCGTTACAGGTGCAGAGGTTCTTTTACAGTGTGAGGCATGTATTCAGGACTGGTAACCTTGGCACTTTATAGCAGTGTTGGTGGTGAGAAGTACCTGGAGTGGGCCTTTCCAATGTAGTTCCAGGGCTGTCTTTCTCTGGTGGACCTTTACGTGAATCCAATCACCGGGCTGTAGATTGTGATATGCTTTTTGAGAGTCTTGGGGAAGGGCTTCTTGGACCTGTGAACAAAAAGCCTTAACACACTTTATTAATGCATGACAATAAGTCAAACCAGTTTCATCAGCTAAATTAATATCCATTAGGTGAGTTGATACTGGTGGAGAGCTAGAAAGCCTCATGGGTCAGCCCATTAGGATCTTGTGTGGTGATAGTCCAGTCTTTCTCTTACATGATGATCTTATACTTATAAGGGCTAAAGGCAGGGCATCTGGCCATTTGAGGCTGGTTTCATGGCAAATTTTGGCTAGTTTATTTTTCAGAACATCATTCTGTCTTTTCACTGCCGCTGCAGACTGAGGGTGATATGGGCAATAAAAGTTCTGTTGGATATCAAAAGCCTTGCAAACTTCTTTTATAACTTGACCTGTTACTGTTGGTAGACAGAGGGATCCCAAAGCGAGGGATAAATTCCTTCAAAAGTCTTTTGATGACTGTAATAGTGTCAGCCTTTGCACATGGGTAAGCTTTTACCCATTCGAAAATAAACATACAATTACTAATACATATTAGACTGGACTAATATAAACACAAAACAACATGAATGTGACCTAAGGTGCGGAAAGGACAGCAGCCTTAGCAGCAGAATCTGTTAAAGCATGCCAATGAGCTAGACATTTAACAACAACAATGATAAAAGGTAACCATACAACATCTATAAAGCAGCAACATAAGATCCATTTAACATGGAAGCCTCCCAAAGTGGGGAAGCTTCTTCGTCTCCAGAGTTAACCATAATTATGGACAACACCAAGGCATAACAGGAATCAGTGAAAACATTAACAAATTTACCTTTGGTCAGGATACAACTCTAGTTACAGGGAAAAAAAATTAGCTTCTTAAGCAGGGTTCACAGAAGGGAAAGGGTTACTTTTAATTACCTCATGTTGAGAGCAAACAGCATAGTCAGCCACAAGAATACCTTTAGAATTTCTTTGACAAGAGCCAGTAACATAGAAAACCAATTTTGGGTTCTGCAAAAGGTGGATAACAATGAGGCAGGATTAAGAACTGGACATTGGGTGAGTGTAATATGACCTGCAAACAACAAAAGAATTTCATATTTTGTTAAACAAACATGAGGTACAGAAATGATAAGTGGAGAACCAAGGACCAGAGTTTCCGAGGTTTTACCCAAGGCAGCCGCAGCTGCAACGGCACAGAGACAAGGTGGAAGCCCTGCAGCTACAGGGTTCAGGGCATTACTGTAACAGGCAATGGTCTTATGCTTATCCCCATACATTTGTATGGGGACACCTAAAACAAACTCATTTTTATGACAAAACAATATAAACGGTTTTGATTAATCAGGCAAACCAAGTGCTGGTACACTAGACAGTGCATATTTTACAGAGGTAAAAAACTCATTCTGTCTCAGCAGACCAGGGAAAAGGTTCAGAAATCTCAAATCGAGTGAGTTCTTGCAGAGGCTTTGTGTCCCTTATTAGCCAGAGCAGAAAGCAGAGTTAAAGAATCCTTTTACAGGCTGTTAAAAAAGGAAAGGCTAAGAGCAAATCATTCACATTTGAATCAAAACAAAACCTTTTGTAAACACTATATTATCTAAATTTTCACAACAGGAAAGGAAGGTAAAACAACAGAATTAACAGCTCTTAAATCTTACACAAAGCAATAAACATTTTTCCAGGTTTCCTAACAGGGAAAATTGGGGTGTCACAGAGGATTCGAGTAGGCACAATAATTCCTTGTTTAAGGAGAGATATGCTGGATATTTCAGGATCCTGTCCTTGTTCAAAAGATACAGCCAAAACAGAATTTTCATTTTCACAAGGAAAATAACAAATTAATCCCATCTGGTAAACAATAAATAGTGCAATCAAATTTTACAAAGTAATTCCCTACCTACCAGGTTAACTGGAGAATAACAACTTTAAAGAAAAGCATGCTAATTAGAAATAGGTCTCAAAGAAACAGATAGTGGTTTAGACACTAGATGCGGCATTAATTGGTTAAAATTTCTACTGCATTTACATTCTTCATTGATAAGGGACTAAAGAAAACTCCTGAGCTTTTAAGGTGGATCTGCTGGCTCCAGTGTCTATAAAACATTTTACTGGTTTCCCATCAATAAGACAAGACACATAAAGACCTGATTAATCTATTAACAAAAAGTGTGCATTAATGAAATTATTATTCCCCAGGCTGTCCTAATATAAAGGTTGAGTCTGGTCTCGGGGAGGAGGTTGTGGTGGCCCAAATGTCCAGTCCGACTGGCCAGATCGCCTTGGACATTCTGCTTTCCAGTGTCCCAACTGTCCACAATAGTGGCAGGAGGAATCTCCTGGGGCCAAAAAGGTACCACGTCCCACTCCCCGACCCTGGCCTCGACCCCTCTATATACTCCTTTATCAGAATTTTCTATTTTTATTTTTTGGAGTCCTTTAGACTCCTTACCCGGGATTCTTTCTTTCTTTAGAGCTTTCACTCTGTCTGCATTTTATCTTCAGCCCCCCCTCTCCTTCTACCCATAAGCCATGTTGTTTGAACCAGGATTCTTAAGGGCCCAATCCTTACTTTTACAATTCCCCCCCCACACACACACTTTGGTGCTGCAATGCACCACACTGCATTAAACTTTGTTCCATTTTTCTTATTTTAGCATACATATTATATACTGCTGTTTTTATTCTGGGTTCAGAATACTTATTTGCATTTCTTTTGCAGTACATTTAAAGCAACATTTTATAAGCATTATAACTACTTGCATACACACAAAAATACCACTAATACCCTCAAATACAAGTAACATGATGTAGAAAAGTTTGGACCCCATAGGCTCCATTGATCTGCTTCATGGCGCTTTGCTACTTTTTCTTTAGCTCGAGCTTTTTTTTTTTTTTTTCCCCATTCCTTTTTGTACCGGTAACTTGCCCGCAGCCCATGCTGCTAACATCTCCCCTAAGGGGCTGCCCTCGGGGATTTTACTTCCTCCAAGCCCCATCTTCCATCCACCACACTATCACTACACACACCCACACACACACTCTCTCTCTCGCTCTGTGTCAACACAGCCTCGGATTTTGTCCTCTTAAGGACAGGTCAGTGAATCTGATCCGAGCCCTTATCGTAGTATTTAAACTAGCACTTATTTCTCCCGTTCATACTTTGTGGACGATCTGTGCACAGAACCATTGGGGATGCGCTTATCTCTCTGGAAAGAAAAAAAAAAAAACAACATACACACCTCCGGAGGGATTTGAAAGTCAGAAGCAAAGTCACAAAATGAAATAAGATTATGGTCTCTGTGCGGGAAATGGAAAAATCCGCCACACAGCGTTTCTGGCCTTAGAGGACTTGCCTCGGACCAGCTGGACTGCCTGCAGATAGGTCAGCCTGTGTGCCCAGTGTTCAAAGAGACCAGGGAGGGACCTGATAATTGGTCTTAGACAAATCAGATAAAAAAGCTGAGGAGATTCCGTGCACGAAAGAACCTTGTGCCACCCAGGACTTCTGTGTTATGAACCCTTAGGCTCAGCGCATGGCCACCGTCAAAGACAGTGCTAGGGTGCCCGTTTTGAAATCTCCTAAGAAAACCTGGCAGACACAACACAAAACAACCAACAAAGAATAGAAAGAGATAACAACACACAAAACATACAGGTACCTGAATCCCTTGGAGACTGTGAGACATGCAAAGGGTCTCAACGGCTTTACAGCCTTCCGTCGAGTTCTAACCCCAGTCCAAAAGCCCTCTGGGTGAACTCACCCTAGTGCCGGCTGGGGCATTGGCTGGTGGAGAACTCAGGGTTGGCTTGCAAGGTCAGTCCTGCCGCGGTCGCCAAATTGTTGGAAAAAGATTCCAAGTGTGGTTCGTTACCCTGCACCGATAAGAGACCCACACAGGATTTCAGGCTGGACAGTCTCCAAAAGAGTTTATTCTGCAGAAGGTCAATTCCCAAGCCCACAAGTGGACAATGGAAAAAGACCCCGAACAAAGGATTACAGACAGTTTTATATCTTATTACTACTTAAACATTCATGACAAGACCATACATATCCCCCTTACAAGGGCACAAACCTATTTTCTCTATAATTATTGGTCTATATTATTACTCATAAAATACTTTTACAGATGTTTTGCAGCTAACTATAACTTATCTATCAAGGTTGCAGAGCTTGCTGAATTCATCCAAGGCTTATCTCCTTCTGCATTCCTAAGAACTTTCCATGATCTGTGCACAGAGTGAAATGGCCTTGCCTTATAAACAAAGAAGCTGCAAAAATGGAGTAACTATAGTCAAGCAACTAAAAATCAGCTTACAAAGCCCAGTGGTTTGAAGTGCCTACAAGACAGGGAGCTTGCTACTACCCTCTGTTGATGAACAGGGAAAAGAGAGGCCAAGAGCTGCTTCAAAGCTGTTTACCCAGAACTCCAGAGACACAGAAGCTGTACAGAGAAGGTCTCTGCCACCATTGATTGGTGAACAGGGAAAGTACAGCTACCGACAGTTCATTTATGTAAGTTTTCTACCCAGAAATCCTCCAAGTGACACTCTGGGGAGTCACCAGAACAATGCACAAACTCCAGATTGGTGTGGGAGTGGGACCGAGGTGCAGGTGGGAGGAGGGGATCCGACCTTGTGGCAAGGAGCCTGCTGCAGGTTTCCATGTGCTACTGGTCCCGCCTTGCCGAAAATGTTGGGAAGAGATAACACAGAGGTTGCTCTACAACAAGAGGAAGTAGCGAGGTAGCTCTTTGCTGAACCTGTAGTGGACAGCAGCAGAGTTGAGTGAACACTGGTGAGGAGCCTCCTACCCAGCACCAAAAAAGCTGAAATCACTGTAGGCGTGTTGGATGGTGGAGTCTCAAGAGCACCCAGGCAGCAATTCCTCTAGGGGTGGGATGCAGGCTGGCTAAGTGCTATCCTAGACTTTGGTACGACGCTACATATTGACAACAACCATGAATGGGGCTTAGTGGAGAGAAGAGAAGTGAGGTATGAAAGGGGCAGTTGCTTATCCGAGATTCACACTGGAGGACGGGGAACTGAGTTAAAGGACCTCTGCCAAAGATACCACAGAGTGGCTAATTTCTTCATTTATAGGTATAGTTGGTGTGTTTTCCCAAGTTTATCCTGTGTCTTCTTGCACCGTAATGATTTTTTCTTTGTGTTATAGGCAAACTCAGTGCTTCCAAGGGAAGGAGTATTGCCTGTTAATGGCATGCAGGGGAGGGTTTTTCATTTTTTCCTGATTTCTGGGTGGAGACACAATCTGCTGGTGTTTTTCAATTTAAAGAGGAACCTCTTCAACATCTGAACCCCAACCTTCTTGCCGCTGACAAAACCTGTCAGAAAGGGCCCATTTATTATCATAGACAGGACTGTTGGCACCGACTCTTATTTAAGTGCCTCAACAATTCTCCTTCTTAGATTCTGTTTTCAATTGTTTATAACTTTGAGAGAAAAAGAAATAGAAGAAAAAATTAAAAAATTGAAAAAAATCACCGTCGGCCATTTTGAAAAAAAAATGTGCTGTGTCCTTGTGTTTCAACTTGTGTAGCTGAAAGAGAGAGAGAAATAATGGATTAGTTTGAAAGAAAGAATACAGTGTTGTAACGAAAGATTTTAAAGCAGAAAGAAAATGAAATTAAAGAAAACTTCTTAAAAATTGAAATTAAAGAAAAATGAAATAGAAGAGGAAAAATAATGTTGTAATTTAAGTTTTTAAAGTAGATAGAAAAAGAAATTAAAGAAAAATTTAAAAAAATAAATTAAAAAATTTAATGAGAGGAAAAATAATGTTGTAATTAAAGATTGCTAGAGGAGAGAGAGAAAGATATGAAACGATAGCTGTTCTGGAGCTGGGGCATGTGTCTTGGGAGCAAACCATACTGGAAAAATCAGGAGTTGCTCTATAACTACAACACCCAACACATTCTCCACCCACTCTCACCTAACAATAAACCCTTTTGCCAACAAAAGCTGATTTACAGTAAAAATGAACAAAGCATAATACACATACTGGCTTTTAAAGTTTGCCTATAGAAATTATCCCAAACAGTTTTGCATTTTCCCACAAGTACCATCCTTTTAACTGTTTGAAAATATGAGATAAACACAACCCCTTTATTCAATTCTCTTTGCTAACATGAAAAACAACAGTGACCAAAGGCGCTTTGTAGATGTTTTCCTTTTTTTGGTTATGTGTGAAATAACATAACTGCTAAGGGGGAATTGTACTGAAATACCTAACTTTTTAATGTTTTAACAAGTGCTCCAGTCTTTAAAGATTTCTGTATATAGGACTTATATAGTAAGAAATTTCCTTTTACAGGAATGTAAATGGTAAAGATATTGTATCATATGAAAATTTCATCCTATTATGAGCCTATGCCAGCATCTTTTTTAAAGGAGAAAAAACACCCCAGCCAGGATTAAAGCCACACATCTAAAAAAGAAGTGTTTTTTTAGCTTTGTAAAGTGTAAATATTACTTACAAACTATTTTAATTAGTTGAACGGATTTAATCCAGAAGGGCTTTACAATTTTACACTCAGAAAGCAGCGTATAGAAAGAAAGAGGTTATTTTTTTCTCATTTAAAGAAAGATGAACACAAGCCCATCCTTATCTTAAGAAACTGATAACAAACCCCTCTGTTTATAGAATGCAGTCTTCCTGAACCACCCTTTTGCTAACATGAAAAAGCAAGAGGTGTTCAATCATAGCAAATAGAGTTTACAAGTTTAACATGAAAAACAACAGTAACAATGTGTGCTTTGTAGCGGACCCCTTTTAAAAAAAGATGTTCTACTCTTTTTACAATTAAAAATATTAAAAAAGACAAAAGCCACAGACCTAGAGAACAGAGTATTGTGGCTGAGATAGAACCATCCTGAGTTTCAGGGGGATATTGCTAACTGTCTGCAATCTTTTTTAGTATAGGCAGCTAAAGTTCTTTGTTGGTGGTTAAGCTATAGCACGGACAAGCATTTGTCAGTCAGAAACACTTTCCCACACCCAATGGGCTGTCAGAAATAATAAATAAAATGAACAAAAAGCTTGTGGGATTATGTATTTGGCGGTGTTTTGTAGCAGAGCCTGCAAAGCAACAATAAACATTTTGTGTATTATTACCTTGTCTAGAGAGACCGTAGAGATTTTTTGTTTGTTTTTATATAACACTTTTATGCAAAGTATAGCCCTAGATGATTTATGATGCACTCCAAGCAATGCTCAGATTGTTTCTCTCTCAGGCATTGCTTGATTATTCCGTACACAGTAACTCATACACAGGTATGTTGTATGTATGAATTTATTTTGGCTTTTTGCTTCTTTTAGGCTGCAGTCTGAAGTGATCTATTGACACTCTATGTAAATGCCTTTAAAAGCACATTATGAAAAAGTACAAAACTGTCTAACACTTCTTTCTTATTGTACATTTTTCAGCAGCTGAGTGTTGGTTCTTCAGAGAATTTGGAGATTCTGGACACTGATAGCTCTGAAGGGGCAAACAGCTTGGATCCGATCTGCTACTTGAGGCTAAAATATGGTATTGAACCCGTGCGAGTTCATAACTGTAAAACTGTCATGCCTGACTTATTACCCTTCTGACATGGTTAGCTGTACCTTGTACCTGCTGGTTCGAACAAAACATTTTAATCCATCATCCTATCCTGTCCTCCCGTTCTCATTTTTCTTGGGGTCGGTGTGTTCCTGTTGTATCTCCCAGTATCTTCTGGAGCCTGGGAGAAGCAAAACTGTGACTCAGAGCTGGGGTGAGAGGAACACAGGGATGAACCGAGCAAGGAGACAGGGACGAGAAGACTGAGCCTGGGAACTGGGCTTGGGAGAATGGGACTGGCTGGACAAAGAGACTGACTGGGACTGGGAGCCTGGGAGCCAGCGGGTGATTTAAAGACTGAGCTCAGATGAGCTGGTAGGGGAAAGACATGGATAAGATATCTGAGGATTGGAGATCAGAAATGGCTAGGTAAGGAGAATGAGACTGAGACAAAGATCCAGGGGTGAGGAAGAGACAGAACTAGGACATGGACAGGTTGGATAGGGCAACAAGAATTCAGATAAGGAGGAACTGGCAGCAGGTTCTATGCTCACTACAAAATATTCCCCAGACAACCTGGAATGGAACCCATGATTCCTGAGCCTCACCATTCATCTGCTGTCGGCAAATACCTGTGAAACTCTCTGGCAAGGTGGTTCTCTCATCTCTCTCTAGTGCTGGTCCACAGAAAGGATGACAGCCTACTACTTCTATCAGTTACTCATTAGCTCAAGCTGCAGGGGTCTGGGTGGTGGACCTAAAGATTCTACCCCATCTGATGAGTCAGGGGGGTGTCAATATGATGTCTCAAGATGAAAATTTATTTTTTCAGTTGGCTTTTTTTAATGACCTAGGAAATTAAACACACACAAACAATGTTAAAAGTACACTATTAAGATTGCAAACTCAAGCATTGAAAGTTAGGTGATGCCAAAATTAAGATTGTCTGTACAACCTTTATTCAGCGCCCTTCTGCATGTTCATTATAATACATTCTTTAATTACATGATCACATACATTTTTTACAGCTTAGCGTAAGTGAATTCCATCTTGTTGTGTTTCTGCCACTTGGCTGTTTTTCTAAACCTTGAATTATTAAACCTTTAAACATTAACATTATTAAACATTGCTTTTTTAAATACAAGTAAAAAATTAGAGGTGGAAAATGCAAATAAAAAAAAGGATGTTCCAGCCCAAATCATTCAGACAACAAAGAGGAAAGTAAAAATGTCAGCTGCAGCTATCATCCTGACCCTAAAGGGTGAAGAATGCAAATAAACAGCCCGAAAGTGCACACACACAAAAATCCACCCTAAAAACAAAATAAAATAAAATGATGCTTCATTGTAATTGGCTGGTAATTAACTACCATACAGAATCCCGAGGCAGCATAACACAGCAAAGCTCATAAAATTGTATAAAAACTAACCACTATAAAATACAGGGTAAGATTATGGATTCTCTAGGTTCTTTCTGTAATCATCATCATCATCATCGAAAGCATTGGATCGCGACTGATGGTTCTCTGGCTCCCCCACTCATGCTCAGCCTAACTGGCCACTGGGCTGACTCGAGCAATGCATAGGACTAGTAACTATATTAAAGCATCTTGCAAAACTTTTCAAAGTAAATAAATATGTAAATGCCATAACTTTCTAAAATGTTTATATTTACAATAGACATTGCATAGTGCCTTGTCCCCTAAATAAAATCCTGCAGTCTTTTCTTTTACAAATATAACAGTGGTCTTAATCTGTAGCAAGTGAGATTTAGGTTAGATATTAGGAAAAGCTTCCTAACCATATGGGTATTAAGCTCCAGACTTGGTTTCCAAGGGCGGTTGTGGAATTCCCATCACTGGGAAAGTTTTTTAGAGCACCTATCAGGGATGGTCTCGGATGACTTGGTCCTGCCTCAGCACAGGAAGCTGAATTTGATGACTTGTTCAGGTTCCTTCTAGCCCTGCATTTCCAGGATTTGCATGCTGGGAGGGTCTTATTAAAGTTAATGTGATTACTCCCAATGAGTAACGTTAAACACACTCATAGGTCTTTACAGAAACTGGGCCTCAGTCCCAAACTTCTCTGCTAGAACAGCAAATAAAGGAGCCACTTAATACCAATTCTGATTGTGGTTTTTACGAGCTATATGGATACCTGCAACTAGGGCTGTTGGAGGGAGAAGAGAGCATTGAATACAGAACCCCAGTCATCAGCCTCCCAAGGGGTTGCTGGGATGTGATGATTTTTACCTTTCAGCCCCATCACAACCAGATGCCAAGGGGAGGGTGACGCTCCTGTCCAGTGTTACCAGACTTGCCCATCACCTTGAGGTATACTCATTTATTAGGGTTACCTTCCTGAAAGGGGGGTGTGATTCTAGGCGTGTGTGTTCTCTTAACGTACTGCTTCTGTCACTTGGGGTGTGTGTTCTATTACTGTACTGCTTGTGTTACTTCTGTGTTCATACGGCTACAAGTCCCCTCTCAATGGAGCTATCCTATAGGACCTAAGGCTTTCAGGGCTGGGTTCCTCCAGCCCCAGATTCAAATAAACACCCCACAGATACACACACATTCCACATTAACCGAGTGTGTCTGAGCAGACAGGGCTATCAGAACTCTCAGCTGATCCCTTATATGTCTCTGAAGTCAGCAGGCTGGGTGACACAGCACTTTCAGCAGCCACCCTTATATGGCCCTTTGCAATGCACCAGAATAGAGCACACTTCTGAGAAGGCTGGGTCCAAACAACACTTTTCAGCTGCCTCCCCACCCCTTTATTTGCCCCTGTTCTCAATCAGGCTGGGTCAAACAGCACTTTCAACTGCCATCCTTACATGTCCCTACACTCCGTAGGCTAGGCAGAGCAGCACTTTTCAGCTGCCTCCCCACTCACTCTACAATTATTCTAGCAGTAACCCCCTTGATGAGCAAACCCCATAGGATTTTTGGACACTCCATGGATCTTTGACTTAGGTAAAAGAAGCGTTGCTGCAAAGCAAAATAGAAAAGCCCAGAACACAAAGGAGTAAATGCAGTTTGGAGAGAGAGAGAGGCAACCAGCTTGATTATAACAGTTAGTCTATTGCCAGATATATAAAACTTATGATACTAATAGTAATACAATACAAGGGGAGAAAAACAATCAAATACTTACAATACTAAACAGTTACAGTTGGGGTATTGGAGATAGCTAGCCCAGGTTTGATTACAAAAGTAGGAAGTTATACCTGGACTAAGAGAGAAAGAGGGAAAGAGAGAGAAAGAGAGAGAGAGAGTGTTGGGGAAATAAAGCGGGGGCAGTCTCACCACGCCGTGCAGCTCAAAGGTTCCCAAGAGACAGGCTGTTCAGCTTAGGGTCTGGAGTGCTTAAGACAGGCAAAGCCCCCAACATGATCAGTCAGGAAGAGGGAACGTTCCAGTGGGACTGATGCAGAATTTGGATCCAGGCATCAGAAGAGGTGTTTGAACTTTGGTAGGGGTTTTTGAAGACACCAGGTGTGGTTATGGGTAAACAATGCCTCAAGGAAGTATCTCAGAGTGGTTTTCTTTACGCTGGACAAAAGGAGCTGATCATTCCTGGCTATGGGCAGTGTTCCTTGAGGGAGCTCACAATGCAACCAGGGAGATTCAGTGTTTTCCATAGCAATAACTAGAATGGTCTGATAACTGTGGAGCTGGATGTGTGCAGGTGTGGGTTCACTTACATCAGATGCAGAGATCTCCCATCATGCAGAGCGTCCCTGCTTTGGCAATGCCAGAGTTCAGTGCAGTCCCTGATTGGGAGGTTACTTCTCCATACGCTATGCTATTTCTTGTTCCATCTTCCATGTAGATGAAGCTCCTTTTCTCCATTCGATGTGCTAATGGAGATGCCTCCTTTTTACATCTTTGATGTAGATGAGGCTAGGGGTTGTTGGGAGGGTTTTAGGTCTGTCTTCCACTGCCTTTTAATATTGAGATGCCTTTGGTTTCTGGTTCAAGCAACCTTTGGTTTCTGGTTCAAGCATGGGCTAGGGGGGCATTCAGGAGAGCCAGAGAGAGTAGGGGTTTTGTGCCCTGGTTCCCCAAGAACACAGAGCTGTCAGGTAACACCCAAAACCTTGAAACACCCCTTTCAACCAAATATTGTCATGCCTCCCATCTCGCCTTATCATAGTGGTTATCTCAGGTGCAGGGGTTTTACTCGCCTTCCACTCTGCTCCCAGTCTCCTCTTTTCTTGGTTCTCCCCACAATCCTGCCTCCCCACTTAACCTGCAGATGTGGGGATGGTACATGCTCACATGCCTGATTTGGGTCAATAAGACACAGACACCTTCCTGTTTAAGAGCAGTGCTAAGCTTTAATGGTGTTTCATGGGCAGCTGCTGGTGTTAGGGGATGGGCAGGGACAGGTGCTTGTTTAGTTGCAGCAGAAAAACTTCACATCATTGAGCGCTGTGTCATCCCCTCTGCCCTGCTATGTCTGCACCTTTGTCTGGATCCCACAAATGGCTCCAGAGCTGCATGTATTTGTCTGTTGGACAGTAGAAACCCAGTCTGATCCACCGCCAAACATCAATGTGCCATCTGAGCATCTGAAGTGGATGTTGTCGGCTGCCGTGTCATCGGCATCTCCCTGGGGTGGTTCCACCATCAGACTGAAGGACCTCAGGTTGCTCTTCTGGCACCTTTTGTTCGAAGTCCATTGGCCCCACCTGCCAGAGAAGAAAATAATTGCCTGAAACTTATTCAGCATCTGCTACCCATCAGGGGGCACCAGTCATCCTAGCTACTGTGCACCAAGGCCAGGCTTCAACGGACACACAACAGTGACCTGAAAAATGGCCTGGTGGAGCCTGAGGTATTTTGTTTTCTTTTTCCTGAGTAGTGTATTTTCTTGCTTGTATTTAGCCTTAGAAACATCAGAAGTGTCAAGCCTGGTCTGTCCTGGTTTTGCTGGAGAACTCCCTGGGGGTCTCAGGAGATGCCCTGGAATGGGAATTTAGGAATGTCTGTGTAGAACGTACCACTTCTGGTTGATATTGTGGAGTTACTATGAAATGTTACTCAGAAAAACTGCTCTGTCATAAATGTTTCTCTGTATGCAGATCCACCACTGCTGACAGGACATGCATCAGCTATTCTCCAGACTGAAGACCAAGAGAAGCCACATAATGTTAATGACAGGGCTTTGACCAGGAAAGAGTTATGCAGAAGAGTAACTGCATCCCATGGCAAAAGATACTTCCTCCTCTGTCAGAGGGGAGGGATTTTTTGGAGCAGTGGAAAGTTACCAAAGACAGAAGAAAGAAAACAGCAAGGTGACCAGGTGGGATTTGAAGATGGGAAAAGAGCCAGACAGGAAGAGGAAGCATTAAGCAGGAGAGAATAAGATCACAGGAGCTGGGGAAGGGAACTGCATGAGGGAGAAGCCATCCAACATGCAACACCCTACATAAGACAGAGGAACCCTTCTGCCAGCCTTCCTGGGCACAAATGCATCCCAAAGGAAGGGTGAAATGGCAAGTGAGAGACATTGTAGTCAAGATGTTTATCGTTTTGTATGATCTGTACTCTTTTGGGCTTCGTATGCCTAAATAAAAGAATAATTCTGATAAGCTCTGGGCAAAGTGGTTGAATGTGTCTTCTGTGCTTCACAACTACTGTCTGCCTCTGGAGGGAATTCAATGGGGTGGAGATCTGGGAGAGGGTTTATTTAAACAATTAGGGTATCTTGGGAGACAGTGCCAGTTCTGGGAGCCCAGGGCAGGTGAGGGGAGCAGCCCCACTTCTGTCAAGGAGTAGTAGACTGAGTCAGTGTCCAGGAAATGTGCCAGAGAAACCACAAGAGGAACCAGTGCTACAGCCTGCTGAGACCCAGGGAGGTTTAAAGCACATGGAGATCCAGGCACACACAGGCTTGGCTTCCCCTCAGAGTAGTCCAGAGGGTGATTGAAAGGGGGCACCTGACTGGATCTGTGACACTTGGTGCTGAAACTTGAACCCAGACATCCTTCTCCCAAGTGCTCATTAGAGAGTAGCGAGAACCTACAGGGTGAAAATCTGTCTCCATTGATGTCTGTAGCAGAAAGACAAAGCTTGAAATATGGAGTCTGGTACAGAGCCTGAGGCCTGAACTAACGTGAGCAAAAGTTAGGCCCTGCTGATATAAAGCAAAATTAGCGAGAGTCAGTCTATGAGCAAAAGTCAGGCACTGTTACAAAGCAGACGCTTGCTTACAAGTTCACTGTGTGGTACATGAACTCGGCAAAAAACCACAGGCACTTCCAAGAAGTACAAGGCACAGTGTGTTCATTTATGCAGATTCCAGAAGACGCTGGTAAGCCCCAACATAAAGGACTGGAATAAACACAATACTGGGATATGCAACAGGAACACACCGAACCAAGTAAAAGAAAGACAAGAGGACAGCATAGAATGATTGATAAAAATGTTATGTTTGAACCAACAAGTACAAGGGATAGGATTGGTAACTAAACATGTCAGAAGGGTAATTAGAAACTTGTTTGTATCAGTGTATAAAAGAGGGGTTACAGAGGAGGAGTCTCTGGCCTAGAGGGAAGCGGAAAGTCCTGCCATTTACTGAGCCAGTCCATTGTCTCAGGCATACATGTATTAGTGCTCCTGTAGAGCCTATGGGGGGCTAGTACTGTACTTTATCAACAGTAAACTTGGCTGAGCGCCTTTGTCTCTGAACTAAGTCAGTGGTCTTCTTGGGCAGCTCAATCAAGGTCTGCTGTACCAGCTACTTGCCCACAGCAGGTGTAGCACACAGAGGGAACACACATGCAGCGAATAACTGATAATGTCAATAGCAAAATCCCCATTCACTCCAGCAGGGCCAGGATTTACTCAAAGAACATGAAGGACGTAGCTAAAAATCCCTTTCCCCACGCCAATTTCTACAGCTTTCACACTGTGCTCTAGGTCTGGTATCATTTCAATGCTTGTCTCCCGTCCTCCACAGTAACTTCCAGGGCACGCAAGATCTGAATTTTAACATTAAATGGCTATCTGTGTCTCTCATAAAAAAACAGAAACAGAATAGACATTGCCCTCTTTTAATTTTATTTCATAGATTATCTCCAAACAGAGGGAAAAGTCAGAGAAGAGACACTGTGCAAATGGCACCATTCATGGTTATTCTCTCTCTGTGGTTGCAGAGTAAGAGGGAGAGAAACAAAAGAGCTACTCACGGCCCCACGGTGGACTCGATGAAGGAGCCGTCAGTGCAGTACAGGCGAATGCCATTCAAAGTTGTGTCATCATATTTTACCCCAGGACCTTGGAAGCCCTCCACCTGGGAGAGAGGTACAAGTAATGGAGACACAGGTACAGATTGGGAGGAGAAGGGTTGGAAACTCCACTCCCCAAGACAATAAATCTTCCCAACTTCCTATTATTAAATTAACTGCATTTCTTAAGAGAAAGAAAAATGTCCAGTAGTAATTAGAGCCAGGAGGTTCCTGACACTTATAATAGCCACTGCCCTGGGAAGCTGGGAGACAGCTAAACAACTTTCCCCTAATGTTCCCCTTTATGTTTCCCACCCGATTGCCATCCTCCCTGGAAAGCAGAGCCCTGGATCCCAGCTGGGAAGAATGAGGAAACTGCCCCTCCTCACAACCCCCACACTGGATTTTCACTCTCGCAGCAACAGAGATTCAAAGCTGCTAGAGAGGGGAAATATCCAGGCTGGCTTTAAATGAAGTGGTAATAGGACTCACATGTATTCCCTTACTCTACAGATTAACAGGTTCCTCTCTGGCCGGGAAACCTGAGGCCTGCTCTACACTAGAAAAGTTTTGCTGTCCTAGCCTTACTCATTATGTCCTTCTTGTGTAGCCACAACGGTAATGGCCAAAATGTACTTTTGCCGGAATACCTTATTCCAGTTTGGTGAGCAAAATACACTATCCTGGCAACCACACTTTTGGCACACCCACTAGGACTTTTGCCAGCAGAGAAATAGTTATAAAAAATGAAAATAAATCACACCCTTAGCAGGCATAACAATGCCAGCAAAACGTTCAAATGAAGATCTGCCCTCAGAATAAGTTTCAAGCCAACTTCCATCATTAATTTTATTCCCTTTCTCCTCCTTTTACTCCCCAAATATGCCCACTATCTCCTTTGATGTTAACACCTTTCAGATACTTACAGACAGTGGTCACATCCTCCCCTCTTACTTGTGGCTTACCCGAGACAAACAGATTTAACAACTTTAATATCACCTCCTAACTCTGCCCGATGCCCCCTTCTCCTTCAACAGATGTCTCCGGTTGTGCCAAAAGCAAAGACCCATAAACCCACCTGGACAGATAATTGTGTTCTCATCTCCTTTCAGCCCCAGATCTGTGGTCACAGATATTTCCTGCCTCCACCCTTTAGTAAACTGACTGGCCCTGTATGTTGATGGCTGGCCAGAGTGTGAGGAAAAGAGGATTTTTAAAAAGAGAACTAGAAACTGTCTAGAGCCAAGAGAAATTCTTGCTGGGATACTAAGTGATGAGTGTGGATCAGAGGGTGAGGAAGTGGCAAGGGGATGGGAAGAATTTTACCTTTAATGAAAATCCATTTCATTTAATGAAAACTTCTTCTCCCCCCATTCACCCCACTGGCCTCCGTTGGGGACAGTGAGGGTGGAGATGTAACTTTGTGCTTCTGCACCCTGGAAGCAGGAGGAGAGGAGCAGGCAGAGCACCGCATGGGTGAGGGGCTGCATGGTGCAGTATCAGCTCTGGATCTACCCACAAAGAAGCTGGTGAGTGACTAACAGCCTCAGACACGAGGGATATTTATACCCAGGAAAGTTGGGCTGGGTTTCCTTGCTGGCTTGGCCTGCTGCCAATCCATCTGGGAGCAATCACACATTGCCACGTCCCTGCACCTAGACACTGACCTGACCTCCCCTCGCACACAAAGGGCTCATCATTCCCCACTGAGACTTTCAGAGACTGAAGGAAACTGCTGCGCAGGGCAAGGGCTAAATGGGCAAAAGAGGCACTGTGAGTCCTGAGGGCAGCTGCGGATTTTAGAGCAGCTGCTGAAGGTTCAGAGGTAAAGAGGAGCAGGGGAGAGGACCTTGGGGCTGTGTTGGACAGAGGGTCCTGGCATTGGCAGGAGAAAAGAGAGAGATTTTTTCTTTTATAGCTTTTTCTCAGGGTCTCATTTCTGCTCTCTGCAGCTCCCTCATACTAAGTGGTGAGATTCTCCCCCACCCTCTGCTGTCACTCTGCCCTACCCCATCTTCCTGCTCATAAGTCAGGGCTGCAGCCAAATGATAATTTTATCCATTCCAGGCTGAAACCATGGGCAAGGCCCCCACATGGGGCAGGGGGTTAAATAGGGACACGTTACCAGCGCCTGCACGCTCTGGGGGGCCAATCCAGGCTGCAACCCCCATTGCCATAAGGAAAAAAAATGTCATGGCTCGTGAGAGTGTAGGTATGGGATGAAGGATTGTGGTATGTGTGCTGGAGGGTTAAAAGTTTGTCCTGGACCTGAAAAAATTATGACCCTGCTCTGGTGTTGGTGGGGAAGGAGTTCCCAGCTCAGTTATGACATGGCTCACTCATAGGCTAAAACTAAGGCACTCACCCTTGGCCACTTACCTTTATGAGGAAGCAGAGGCCATCTGCAGTCTCTGTCTCCTAAGTGAAAACAAGGCCAGTTAGAGAGCCTCTTTCTTCTGAAATGCCTACCCAATGCTTAGCTCTTTCCATTTAAATCTGTGTGACAAGCCCACCTGGTTAGGTTACATCCAGTTTCTGCAGAAAATGTTCTTAAAGAATAAACAAGTCAGCTTCTGGGGAGAGAAGGGCCAACAGAGAAAGGTGCAAGAGCTCGGGTCATTGTTAACAGTTGCATGTGTAATCCCAGTGGGTTGAAGCACCTACAAGGCAGGGAGCTTGCTACTACCGTCTGTTGATGAACAGGGGAAAGAGTGGGCAAGAGCTGCTTCAAAGCTGTTTACCCAGAGCTCCAGAGACACAGAAGCTGTACAGGCTAAGGAGGTCTCTGCCACCATTGATTGGTGAACAGGGAAAGTACAGCTACCGACAGTTCATTTATGTAAGTTTTCTACCCAGAAATCCTCCAAGTGACACTCTGGGGAGACACCAGAACAACGCACAAACTGCAGATTGGTGTGGGAGTGGGACCGAGGTGCAGGTGGGAGGAGGGGATCCGACCTTGTGGCAAGGAGCATGATGCAGGGTTCCATGTGCTACTGGTCCCACCATGTCGAAAATGTTAGGAAGAGATAACACAGAGGCTGATTTGCAACAAGAGGTAGCTTTTTGCTGAACCTGCAGCGGACAGCAGCAGAGTTGAGTGAACACTGGTGAGGACCCTCCTATCCAGCACCAAAAAAGCTGAAATCACTGTAGGCGGAATGGACCACCCAAGGCAGCAATTCCTCTGGCTGGCTAAGTGCTATCCTAGAATTTGGGACTACACTACCTATTCACAACAACCATGAATGGGACTTAGTGCAGAGAGGGGAAGTGAGGTGTGAAAGGGGCAATTGCTTATCTGACATTCACACTGGCGGGTGGGGAACTGAGTTGAAGGGTTTCTGCCAAAGATACCATAGAATGGCTAATTTATTCATTTATATGTATAGTTGGTGTGTTTTCCCAAGTTAATCCTGTGTCCCCTTGCACCCTAAGGAAGTTTTCCTTGTGTTATAGGCAAACTCAGTGCTTGCAAGAGAAGAAATGTTGCCTGTTAATGGCATGCAGGGGAGAGTTTTTCTTTTTTCCCTGGTTTCTGGGTGGGGATTGAAGCTGCCAGTGTTTTAATTTAAAGAAGAACCTCTTAAACATCTGAACCCAAACCTTCTTTCCGCTGACAAAACCTGTCAGAAGAGGCCCATTTCTTATTATAGACAGGACTGTTGGCTTCAACAATTCTCCTTTTTAGATTCTGTTTTCAATTTCTTATAATTTTGCCAAACTATAACCAATTGCACTGAAATTTTTTCATACCCTGTGTCTGCCTCAGGCTGAGTTTTGCTGGAAATTTTTCAGTCAAAATGCTTCAACTCTTTCCAAGAATAAGGCTAAGGAATATATTTTTTGTTACCCATATTATAAAACCTTGGAGAACTTTTCTTCCAGAAGTCCTAGTGCCGTCATGGCTCAGAGTATGGGCTTGAAATTTGAAAGAGGAGTAGCATTTACATCAGGAATGTTTCTTCTGCAGTCCGCATGAAAATCTACCCAAATTTGGCCAAGGTATAGGCTTTAAAAAAATTGCAGTTTGAATATACTGAGTAGAAACTTGCTAGAATTCACAATTAAGTTACCAGACTATTTTATCCACTGGGCATATGAATAGTAAATATCTCGATAACATTCAACACCATGTAATTTTTTTTACAGGTTGCATGCCCTTAGCACCTTATAACCCGCCAACCATGTCCCATTTTCGGTCTTCTACACATTTGGTGTTGCCAGCCATTTTTAAAATTGTGTGTGTGTGCTGCGTCATCTGTGTCATGCTTGTGATTAGATACCTGAGGCTGTGTGTGTGAGACAAAAAGAAATGCAAGAAAAAAATAGAAAAAAGGTTCTTGTGTTTGGGCATGTGTAGCTGACAAAGAGAGAAAGAATAGGTTAGGTTGAAAAATTTTAAATTAAATAAGAGGAAAAATAATGTTGTGATTAAAGAATGCTAGAGAAGAGAGAATAAGACATGAAGCGATAGCTGTTCTAGAGCTGGGGTGTGAGTCTTCAGAGCGAAGCACACTGGACCAATCAGGAGTTGCTCTATGACTACGTCACAAAACTCATTATTCTTGACAAGACCCACCCCCTCTCACCTAACAATAAACCCTTTTGCCAACTAAAGCTGATTTACAGTAAAAATGAACAGAGCATAATACACAGACTAGCTTTTAAAGTTTGCCTATAGAAATGATCCCAAACAGCTTTGTATTTTCCCACAAGAACCATTCTTTCAACTGTTTGAAAATGTAAAATAAACACAATCCCTTTACTCAATTCTTTTACTAACATGAAAAACAACAGTTACCAGGGGTGCTTTGTAGATGTTTTCCTTTTTTTGGTTATGCGTGAAATAACATAACTTCTAAGGGGGAATTTTTTTTTTACAAGAGAACATGAAAGAACAGCTCTGTAACAATTGTAGTCAAATACCCAACTTTTTAAAGTTTGAACAAGTGCACCAGTTTTTAAAGATTTTAGTCTAAAGGATGTACAAAGTAAGAAATTTCCTGTTTACAGGGATGTAAATGGTAAAGAGATAGTATAATATGAACATTTCAACCTATTAAAACCCCACACCACCATGCTTTTTAAAGAAGAAAAAAGGCCCAACGAGAATTAAAGCCACACGTCTAAAAAAGAAGTGTTTTTTAGCTTTGTAAAGTGTAAATAATACTTTAAAAATTTTAATTAATTAAAAGGACTTAATCTAGAAGGGTTTTACAATTCTACACCCAAGAAGCGGCATATAGAAGGAAAGAGGGTTTTTTTTTCTCATATAATGTGAGATGAACACAGGCCCATCCTTTTCTAAAGAAACTAATAACAACCCCTCTGTTTATAGAATGCAGTCTTCCTGAACCACCCTTTTGCTAACAAAAGCAAGAGGTGTTTAATCATAGCAAATAAAGTTTACAAGTTTAACATGAAAAACAACAGTAACAATGTGTGCTTTGTAGCAGACCCCTTTTGACAAAAGATGTTCTACTTTTTTTACAATTAAAAAATTAAAAAAGACAAAAGCCACAGACCTAGAGTACAGAGTATTGTGGCTGAGAGAGAACCATCCTGAGTTTCAGGAGGATATTGCTAACTGACTGCAATCATTTTTAGTCTAGGCAGCTAAAGTTGGTGGTTAAGCTTTAGCACGGACAAGCGTTTGTCAGTCAGAAACACTTTCCGACATCCAACAGGCTGTCAGAAATAATAAATAGGATTAACAAAAACTTTGTGGGATTACGTATTATTACCTTGTCTAGGGAGACCATAGAGATTTTTTGTTTGTTTTTATATAACACTTTTATGCCCTAGAGGCTTTACATAATTAAGGAATATGACCCTGTAGACAAGACACCTGCTTCATGGTAGAAAACAGGGGTCTCATGATCACTAAAGTCCTAATGCAGAGGTCTGAGGAAAAACTAAAAGGCCAGCTGAAGCAGAAGGTGGTATTTTTTTAGAGGGGTTCTGGGGCTTCTTTGCAGTGACTCAGATGCCCCAAGGAACCTACATAATTTGTGCACAAGCAACAGGGGGTCCCTGTTAGAGCATCAGGCTATCCACACCCCTCTTGTTGTTGTTGACAAACAGTAACATAACTACAAGTGTACTACAGGGGTACCCTACTTCCCTTTTGACAACCCCCACCCCTTGAATCCCATAAAAACATGCTTCACAAAGGCCTTTTCCACTAAAACACGCTTTTTCTATTATTTTTAGGATACCCCCAAACACGTTCTAACTTTTAGTGATTTTTCTCAGCAGGATTTTGTAATTTGTTGAACCAAGGAGATGTTCAACATTTCACAATAAACATTTATCTGTTGGTTTGATTATTTCATTTAACACTCCGTCTGGGTCCTCTGCCTCCGTCACTTTGTCCACCAGTGCTGTTTCTAGAGCTAGATGTTCCTGGGTTAAACAGAGGCACCGCAGCGCATATCCCAATGTGACAGTGACATTAAAATGCTCTCCATACACAAACTACTCCTCGTGTCTTTAATTTTACAGTTCACATCATCTTCAGACCAGCCAAGCAGTCGTGGCTCCTCTGATGCACTCTCCTTATGATGCACTCCAAGCAATCCTCAAATTGTTTCTCTCTCAGGCATTGCTTGATGATTCCGTATACAGTAACTCATACACAGGTATGTTCTATGTATGAATTTATTTTGGTTTTTTGCTTCTTTTAGGCAGCAGTCTGAAGTGATCTATTGACACCCTATGTAAATGCCTTTTAAAGCACATTATGAAAAAGTACAAAACTGTCTAACACTTATTTCTAACTATAAATTTTTCAGCAGCTGAGTGCTGGTTCTTCAGAGAACTTGGAGATTCTGGACACTGATAGCTCTGAAGGGGCAAACAGCTTGGATCCGATCTGCTACTTGAGGGTAAAATATGGTATTGAACCCGTGCAAGTTCATTACCGTAAAGCCGTCATGCCTTACTTATTACCCTTCTGAAATGGTTAGTTACCAGTCCTTCCCCTTGTTCACATCACTGGTTTGAACAAAACATTTTAATCCATCATCCTATCCTGTCCTCCCGTTCTTGTTTTTTTTGGGGTTGGTGTGTTCCTGTTGTATCTCCCAGTATCTTCTGGAGCCTGGGAGAAGGGAAACTGTGACTCAGAGCTGGGGTGGGAGGAACAGAGCGATGAACTGTCAGTGAAGACCCTCTCAGTTGATCCAGTAGTCGACGTACTAAAGCCACCTCCTCAAGTGGCGTACTACGGTGTCAACGGGAACGTGATTCCCATTGGCTAAGTGCAGGGAAGACAGCATGCAGAAGAGAAGCACAGAAGTCAACGGGAGATACGCAAGTTCTTTGCGTACTTTGCATAACTCCAGTCGACTGCCGCTGAATCGCCGAGGTAAGTGTAGACCAAGCGTGAGGATTGGACACTGGAACTGGCTAGGTGAGGAGAATGAGGCTGAGACAAAGATCCAGGAGTGAAGAAGAGACAGAACTATGACATGGACAGTTTGGACAGGGCAGAAAGAATTCAGCTAGGGAGGAACCAGCAGCAGATTTTATGCTCACTACAAAATATTCCCCTGACAACCTGGAATGGAACCCATGATTCCTGAGTCTCACCATTCATCTGCTGTCAGCAAAGATCTATGAAACCCTCTGGCAAGGTGGGTCTCTCATCCCTCTCTAGTGCTGGTCCACAGAAAGGATGACAGCCTACTACTGCTATCAGTTACTCATTAGCTCAAGCTGCAGGGGTTTGGGTGGTGGACCTAAAGATTCTAACCCATCTGATGAGCAATAGGGCTGTCAATATGATGTTTCAAGTCAATATGATGTTTCAAGATGGAATTTATTTTTTCTGTTTGCTTTTTTTAATAACCTAGAAATTAAACAAACACAAACGATGTTAAAAGAACCCTATTAAGATTGCAAAGTGAAGCACTCAAAGTTAGGTAATGACAGAATTACGGATGTCTCTACAAGCTTAATTCAACCTACTTCTGCATGGGAGGGAGACATATAGGCATTGTATCCTACTCGATAAACAATATTGTTAGACACATAACCAACAGATTTTAAATAAAAAGAAGGAAACGCATAGGCGGGGATGGCTAAAAAGTATACAAAAAAAAAATTAAGAGAGGACGTGGAGAAGACTTCAAAGGTAAGGGAAGATGCAACAATTAATTGGACAGATACATTTGCCAGGTGTGCAAGGGCAGAGGAGGAGAGGGTGCGAGAAGGGGGAAACCAAGGCACATATATAGCGCATCTTCTTTTAATATATTAAATAAATCACAAGCTAACATAGCACAAGCGCATCCTTTAGATTGGGATTTAGTCAGATTAATGATAATATTGGAGGATTTTTTAATTACTTCATAGAACCCACCCATGGCTGCATCAATGGCAGTGAGGGCATATAATAAGCCAGCACTCGTGCATTTTAGGGCCTGGGTAGTCTGGCTCTTGACCCAGGCATTGTATGACCTATCTGCTTTAGCATTAAGTGAGTTTATCATGGTGTTTGTGCTTCCCCCCAGGGTCACCTAGGATGTCTCGCTTTCATCTTTTTATTGCATGGGCATGAACAGCATACTGGTGCATTAATAGCTTTACCTGTTTTTGTAACTGTTGTACAGAATTAGGGAGATCAAAACATATATTTTGTAAGGTGTGATACGACCTGTGCCCAGGATAGCCAACTGATAATGCCAAAGTCAGGGCAGGATGCAAAGGGAGAGCAGATTCTCCCTACGCTGGTGGGTGACACTGAAGCCCGGCTTCCCAACCAGCCACAAACTGCTTCTGATTACCCCACACTGGATATCAAGAGGCCAGTCCACAAATGCCCACAGCCGCCTTCACTGCATTTCAGCTCCAGGCTTCCAAATCAGCACTAGGTCCAGCAAAGAGACCAATTACTTAAACTCTATGCTCTTTGCTAAAAAGGTTCCCTCTGACCCCAAGAGGTCAGCCACAGCACCAGATCAATATAAGTTTGGATCTTACCTAAAATATCACGCTGCCAGCCAATCCTTTAGTACCTAAAACTAAAGGGTTATTGTGAAAAGAAAGAAAGAAACCATGAGAGAAATGTTAAAGGGTTAAAGTAAATCACAGATATACAAATGATTAAAAGTCCATATACTTCAGGTTTCTGGAAGAAATGTGGATTTGCAGGCTTGTTTAGTTCTCTCTGGTTCACATCCAGTACCTGGATGGGTCTAAGTCCTTCGGTTTAGTTGCAAGATGAATTGGTCCAGAGATAGGTGAATGTCTGCAGACATGACAGGAACAAAGACAAGATCTGGCTTGATCTTATAAGCCCCCTCCTCCGGCCATGTGGCCTTTGGGCAGTCACAAGACCCAAAATGGAGTCCATAGTCACATGGGCCAATCCGGATGCTTCATCAGGTAGGCTGCCTGCCATGGAGTCCTGATTCATGTAAGCAGGTTCTGGTGACTCACTGGTGATGCTGGCCTCTCCCTCAGGGCCTCTTGCACATGGGAATGCCTTAATGGGCCATTAAGCAGGCCATTGTTCTGCAGCCTTCCTATCTGGGGTGTTCCCCAGGCAGAACAATTTGAAATACAGATATCTCAAATACATCTATAATTTCCATTTCAAATATTATACATGAACATAAGTATTATTCTCTTACTTAGCATATCATAACCTTCCTAACAGTACCTGACATGGCATATCCCACATGGATTATTATGATTCCGCCATCCAGATGTTACACAATATACTAACTGCCCCCCCTCTCAAGCCAGCCCACTGACAATCCCTCAGTGATGAAGGAGCAGATTCAGGACTATTTACAAAGAGGACATACACAAGTCCATGTGGCTGGATGCAATGCATCCGAGGGTGCTGAGGGAGTTGGCTGATGTGATTGCAGAGCCATTGGCTGTTATCTTTGAAAGCTTGTGGCAATTGGGAGAGGTCCCTGATGATTGGAAAAAGGCAAGTATAGTTTCCATATTCAAGAAAGAGAAGAAAGAGGATCCAGGGAACTACAGACCGGTCAGCCTCACCTCAGTCCTGGAAAAATCATGGAGCAGGTCCTCAAGGAATCCATGTTAAGGCACTTGGAAGAGAGGAAGGTGATCAGGAACTGTCAACATGGATTCACCAAGGGCAACTCATGCCTGACCAACCTGACTGCCTTCTATGAAGAGGTGACTGGCTCTGTGGATGTGGGGAAAGTGATGGAGGTGATATACCTTGACTTTAGCAAAACTTTTGATACAGTCTCCCACTGTATTCTAATCAGGAAGTTAAAGACCTATGGGTTGGATGAATGGACTATAAAATGGATATTGAGCTAGCTAGATCATTGGGCTCAATGGGTAATGATCAATGGCTCGATGTCTATCTGGCAGATGGTCACAAGCGGAGTTCCTCTGGGTTCGATCCTGGAGCCGGTTTTGTTCAACATCTTCATTAATGATCTAGAGGATGGGGTAGATTGCACCCTAAGCAAGTTTGCAGATGACACTAAGCTAGGGGGAAGGTAGGGATAGGATTCAGAGTGACCTACACAAATTGGAGGATTGGGCCAAAAGAAATCTGTTGAGGTTCAACAAGGACAAGGGCTGAGTCCTCCACTTAGGATGGAAGAATCCCATGCACAGCTACAGACTGGGGATTGAGGGGCTAGGCAGCAGTTCTGCAGAAAAGAACCTAGGGGTTACAGTGGAAAAGATGCTGGATATGAGTCAGCAGTGTGCCCTGGTTGCCAAGAAGGCTAATAGCATATTGGGCTGCATTAGTAAGAGCTTTGCCAGCAGATCAAGGGAAGTGATTATTCCCCTCTATTTGGCATTGGTGAGGTCGCATTTGTATTGTGTCCAGTTTTGAGCCCCCCATTACAAAAAGGATGTGGACAAGTGGATGAGAGTCTAGCGGAGGGCAACAAAAACTATTGGGGGATGGAGCACAAGGAGGAGAGACTCTTATGAGGAGAGACTGAGGGAATTAGGTTTGTTTAGTCTGCAAAAGAGAAGAACGAGGGGAGATATGATAGCCTTTAACTACCTGAAAGGGGGTTTCAGGGAGACTGGAGCTAGGCTGTTCTCCATAGTAGATGATGACAGAACAAGGAGCAATGGTCTCAAATTGCAGTGGGGGAGGTCTAGATTAGATATTAGGAAAATATTTTTCACTAGGAGGGTGGTGAAGCACTGGAATGGGTTACCTAGGGAGAGGGTGGAATCTCCATCTTTAGAGGTTTTTAAGATGTGGCTTGACAAAGCCCTGGCTGGGATGATTTAGCTAAGATGAGTCCTGCTTTGATCAGTGGGTTGGACTAGATGACCTCCTGAGGTCCTTTCCAACTCTAATATTCTATGATTCTAGTTACTTGGAGGGGGCCAGGGGAGCACTGGCATTAGAACTTTGGTTAAAGGGGGGAGGCCAAATATGCTGGTCACCCTCAGATCCTGCAAGTTCCCATTCCCAGATAAGATTCCCCTGAGTTAATTTCACCCGAACTTTTATTATTTTCGTTTTCAGGATCTCGATCATGACTGCACCTATGCGGTGCAGGGATGAGTTACAAGTTCTCAGTCACGAGGGTTCCCGAGAGTCACTGACCGCCCCATGCTAGCTGCGCCAGAATTGTTAAACAAAAGGAATTCTACTCCAGAGAATCCAGTCACACCGATAATACTAAGCAATTTATTTAGCAACGCATTGGGAAGAGCTCAACCAGCAGCTTCAAAGTACAATTATTACAGCAGTTTCTTAAATACATTTCACTCATTGAGATAGACTAAACCGGTTTAAACTAATCACCAAAAACAGTTCTCTGTATCGTCAGGAAAACAACTCCATATTGTGGGG
Source organism: Emydura macquarii macquarii (assembly GCF_026122565.2). NCBI lineage: Eukaryota > Metazoa > Chordata > Testudines > Chelidae > Emydura > Emydura macquarii. Next base: position 89,341 of record NW_027133761.1, on the reverse strand, counting down.
ATGAGAGGGTGAGAGGGAATTGGTCTCAACAAATAAGGAAGATACGTTGTGAGGGGCATGAACACATATTCGTGATGGAGGGCAGGGTCAAAGGGAGGAGTATGTGATAACATGAGGAACGGTACAAAAAATATCTTGTTCGCTGCTTATCTAGGCAATCTCTCTGCTTGCAGTCCTTGGTGTGTTCCGCATAGAGGCCTTACCCCAACAAGAAGCAGCTATTCAATATTTTGTGTTCTCATCATTGTTCAATTAGGGATAGCAGGTCATGAGCGTATGATAAAAGCCATGGAGGAGGAAAAGGTGCTGCTAAAGTCAATAATAATGCTGCAGATTGAATTCATGCATGCTCCCCCGCCTTGCAGCCAATATAGAACTGCTATCCATGACCTCCTGAAACTCCACCCACACATTCCTATCAAACCCCTGGCCTGTTTCAGTACTCAATTCATTCCACCTTTTTCAGGCAGCTTCCAGAACAATCACTGGACTTACACCCAGCTGTCATAACTCACACTGCCCCTCACTGCTTTCTCTGCTCCTACCCAGATTGCTGTGTGTTGTGAACAATTGCTTTTAATAAAGACATACTCTGTGAAAAAGAAGCAATCTTGGTCTCTTGTGTTTCCCTCTGCACTCCTCCCAAGGGAAATACTTTTCAGCCTTAGGTTCACAAATATTATGGAGCACACCATGGGAATACTTTCCTCAGTTAGGTCTAACCTGCCATAAAGGCATTGCCAGCGAGCTTTTAATATGCCAAGTGCACATTCAATGGTCATTTGGCACCTGCTCAACCTGTTACTGAAGCACTCCTTGCTGCTATCCAGGTTGCCTGTATAAGGCTTCATGAGCCATGGCAGTAAGGGGTAGGCTGGGATTCAGAGGTTCACTATGGGCATTTCAACATTCCCCATTGGAATCTTCTGGTCTGGAAAGAAAGTCCCTGCTTGCAGCTTTCTGCACTGGCCTGAAGATGCGTGTGTCATGCACCTTCCCTCACCAACCCGCATTGAGGTCAGTGAAACGCCTGTGCTGATCAACAAGCACTTCCAGTTCCATAGAGAAGTACCCCTTTCTATTGATGTACTCTGGCATGGGACAGTCTGGTACCAAATTTGCATTATGAATGGCATCTATCATCCTGATACAGTTTGGGAATCCCATTCTTGCGAAGCACATTTCCCAGACTCACAGTCCTTTGTAGCAGAATGTGATTAATGGCCCTGCACACTTGCAATAAAACAGTACCAATAATGGACTGCCCAACTTCAAACGGATTTGCGACTGACCGATAGCAGTCAGGAATTGCTAGCTTCCACATGGTGATCACCATATGCTTATTCACTGAGACAGCAGCTCTCATTCTGGTGTCCTGGCGCCACAGGGCAGGGGCGATCTCCACACAGAGTTCCATGAAGGTGGTTTTGTACATTCAGAAGTTCTGTAGCCACTTCTTGTCCTCCCAGACCTGCATCACGATGCGATCCACCACTCAGTAATTGTTTCATGCACTCATAAGTGGCGGTGCACTGTGTGCAGACGCTCCGTGAATGCAAACAATAATCCAGCATGGTTTGTTTGCATGGCACACAGCAGCTCAGGTCCCTCGGATTCCTGTTTCGAGTGGGAGATCATGATGTACTGCATGACCAGCCACGATGTGTTCAGAACACTGACAACAGTGGACAGCAGTGCAGGACTGTAGGCCGGTGGTCCCGTCCGGCCTAGGCATTGTGGCCCTTTCTTGGGCCCAGGCTCTGAGGAAGGTCCCGGCATCTTCCTAAAAGGGGAATGGGTGAGCGTCTCTGTACAAGTCTTAGCCCCGGCCCTCAGGCAGGGCGGGCCGACAAGTAGTATTTCGTTCCTGGCCCTTAGGCAGGGCGAGACCAGCAAGGAAGTGGTCTAGGGTCTCTGACCCTCAGGCAGGTTGAGACCGGGAAGCAGTTTGTAGCCTCTGGCCCTTAAGCAGGGTGAGGCAGGCAGTGGGTCTGCTGTCTACAGCGGCAGGGGACGGCACCTTCTTCTGGGGTGGCTAGGGAAGGGGGGAGGGAGACACAGGCCCACCCCTCTCCACTGCGTCCCAGCCCAGGGCCCTACTAGTGGCAAAGACGTTTGTCACTGAGTCGGCAGGGCTTCCACCACAACACGCCGATGGGCGCTTGCCCCTGACTCAGCCACTGGCTATGGCTGTCCCTGGGCCACTTCCTCCACAGGTACTTGTGTCCTCCGGGTCCTCGGGGTCGCTGGGGTACTCGGCCCACGGCAGGCTCACCAGTCCCTCCTCATCGACCAGCGGAAATTCGGGGAGCTCCTCTGTGGAGGGCAGCTCCTCCAGGTCACAGGGCTCCAGGGGTTCGATGTCTGGCAGCTCCTCCAGGTCAGGGCCGGCCTCCGAGGATATCTCCCATCCCTGAATCTCAGGTGACTCGGTCCAGTCACTAGGTCTCCGGGGACTTAGCCAGTCCTTGGGGCTTGGTGGCCCAGTCCAGTCCCTGGGGCCTGGTAGGTTGGGCCGTTCCCGGAGCCTCTGCTTCAGGAGGTGGTCACTCGAGGGCGGCTGCCTGGCTGGGGACAGGCCTACGCTGCAGCTGGCAGGACAGCACATCTGCCTCTAGCAGTAGTCTGTCTTTTACTGAGCTGCGAGGCCTGCCTTTTATACTTCCTGCCCCGGCAGCAGCCCCACCCCTCTGTTGCTGGATTGGCTGGTCTGCCGGACCTATCACCGGCCGGCTCCCTGGTTGCCAGGCAGACTGAGCTGCCGGTCCTATCCCTGTCCGACCTTCTGGTCGCGGCCCTTACTCGAGCCCAGGCTCCGAGGAAGGCCACTGCACCTTCCTACAAGGACTCCTCCTTTCAGATAGAGATGGCAGGCACACAGGAAACTGGAGCTATTGAAAAATGCCACAAAACACAGTCAGAAACCCATGGAATGATGAGATGCAAATCACTGCATCATGGGATGTTGAGCCTGCACCCATGATGCATTGCAATCGTCTCCGCTTTCCCAGAACTCCTAGTGGCACAAGGTGTGAGTTGCACAGTGGGATAGCTGCCCACAGTGTACTGCAGGTTATGGGTGTTTCTGTTTCATTCACTTCAGAGCAATGAAACAACTTTTACAGTTACAATTGGATCAGCTGAAGAGTTTTGTCTAGATTGTTTTAGTTTTCTACTCACACCCTGTTCACATTTCCAAACAGATCAAAATGGCAAAGTGAGCTAAATTTAGGTCCTTTAGTTCCTCTCTCCATCTCAGCCTGGCTTTGCTTGTTCATCCCTATCTCTATCAATCTGCAATTGGCTGCTAGAGATACTCTCTGTTTCCTAACATAATTCAGACTGTAGCTGTCTTTTTCTGTGCTTTAATAATTATCCCCATGACATCTGGGTAGTGAAACTGTTCTGAACTCCAAGAACCAGAGCCTCAGCTAGTGTAAAATCAGCACAGCTCTGTCGCCTAACGCAACTATGCTGATTTATACTAGCTGGTGATCTGGCAGCCAAGTTTTAAACCATTATTATTTAATTTATGTACATATTTACTAACTACCCTCAAGTTTTTATATTAGTTATTGAAGGATTTACATGTCTTTGTCATTCATAACTCATCACTAACTAGCTTTTAGGTAAATATTGACTCAATGAAAGAGCTAGTCAGAAGGCTTTATTTTTTTAGAAAAATATTTGAAAATGTATGGATTTGCAAGGAGGGAAAACAATCATGACCAATAAGGAGCAGTGGCTGAGTGGTTAAAGGTACTTAACTACAATCCTGAAAGGCATGTGTTTGTATCTTGCTCAACCTCCAGTTCACCCTTCTACAAAATCGGTAACTGATCCATCAGATTAGAGCAGTCTAAGGCAGTTGGACATGATCCTGTGTGCATCATTCTCTTGTGTGCTGCTGGTTATGAAACTAATGAGCCATTGGCTCAAGGGATCTTTGACTTGACTAGTGTGCTTCTAACTTAATGTACAGGAGAACACAAACTAAAGGAGCTTAGAAAGGGAAGATAATCACAGTCCATAATTACCTTCCAGGTAATAATATGGATGGGGAAAAAAACCAAAAAAACTATTCATAGACTCAATAGCTGGAGGATTATTCATAGTCTTAATACAAGGAGCAAGAGCTTGAAGCTAAAGGAAGGAAAAGTTGGTTAGATGTTTGGAAGTTTGTGGAAGTAAAAGCAATTAGGTAGTAAAATGGACTTTTATGATGAATAAGGCAAATCACTTGCTAAGAATCCCTGGAATAGACAAAACTGGTGATAATGAGGCATTAGCAGTTCCCAAACACTTTCATGGAACTCCGATACTATAGTGATGGCCCATTAAAAATGGATAAAGATTTCGTGCACCATAAAATAGGGATCCTGTCATTGCTTACAACCATCTTGTACTGGTTAGGCAAGTGGCAAGCTCACACTTCTGTTTTATCATTATGTCATCCTCTAAAACCCTCGCGTCCCCATTGGCCTGTCTCATCCACCATCTCTGTCCTGTCTGATGCCGATCTTCAACTAACTTTATTAACAAGTAGGAAGAACAATACAAAAACCTTTTTAACTTTATCATACTATCATACTTTACAGGGGAACACTAGTACTTGTTCCACTACCATGAACTCCTGTGAATTGAAATCTGACTGAAGGAACATGAGCAAAAATAATAAATAACATGGTATAAAGTCTGTGGGAGGAGCTTTCTTGGATAGTGAAGGGGTGTGTGTTAGGTGTTTAATACCGGCTGACTTATCTCAAGCCATTCTTTGTTCTTCCTGCTTGTTTTCCTTACAACCTGCTATTAAATTAAACTAAACTATATTCCTACAGTAAAATCCCAATAACCAGGTGTAGCAAGGCTGGCCGTCCCTCCCCGTCAGTCTTGGAGGGGAGGCCACACCTCCTCACTATCCTGCCTCGGCAGGGGCAGTCTCAGCTCGGGGCAGGGAACAGTCAAAAGGGCCCCGGGCGGGACAGCAACTAGTTCAAAGGCCCCGGATGGGGCAGCAAACAGAGTAGCTCCCCAGACAGGGCTGCAAACAGTTCAAAGGCCCCGGGCAGGGCAGCAACCAATCTTCAGGCCACCAGGGTGGTCAAGGTAGGGGGAGAGGGATGCAGGCCCACCTGACTCCACTGCGTCCCAGCCCAGGTCCCTAGCTGTGGCCAAGGGGTCGGCCACCGGGTCCGTGGGGTATGTCACAGAGTCAGTGGGGTCCCACCCGCAACACGCTGAGTCACCGTCCGGCTCCCCGGTCTCCGGTGCGTGTGGCCCCTCCCCGGGCTACTTCCTTCCCCTTTTCCCTCGGGTACCTGGTATCCTGCCGCACAGTCTTCCTCATCAGGGTAGGCGCCGAGGGGCAGGTTGTAGAACCCCTCGATCTCGTCAGGAGGTGGCAGGTCGGGCAGCTCTTCAGGGCTGCCTTCAGGGGGCAGTTCTTCCAGGTCTGGCCCAGTCAGGGCCCACGCCTCGCCATTGTCCATTCCAATTCCAGGGGCAGCTTTTCCAGGTCTGGCCCTCCGCATCTGCTTTGGGCAACTCTTCCAGGTCTTCGCCCCTCGGGACTACCAGGCCCGATGGGGTGCGTGGATCTGGGGTTACCGCTGAGCCCCAGGTCTCACGCTGCTCCTTTGCCGGCACCCAGATGTCGGCCCTGGTCCGCCTCCCTGGGTACTTGGGCTCAGTCGGCTCACCTGGGTACCAGACCGCAGGCAGAGCTGGAGGGATGTCCTTCCCCTCCGGGAGCTGGCCGCCAACTGAGCACCTGGGCCTCTCTTTTGTACTTCCTGTCCCGTCCCCTCGCTTCTGGGTTGGCAGACAGGCAGTCTCTGGCTCCGCCCCCACAGGTCCAGCCTGTTGATCCGCGTCAGTCTTGGAGGGAGGCAACACCTCCTCACTACACCAAGTTAAACACAATATTCATAAGTTCATAATATTCATAAGAGCAGCCTGTGATGAGTTGGGAATTTTGGTAATATTTTTAGGATTCCTACACATTATGCAGTTTCCTTCTGTGCTTTGCATTGCTCTTCATGGAGTGTAAAGGGTTAAAAAGCTGCTCTTGGGGTAGTGCACAATATGATGTGTTGGTTCACATAAATATCTGGAGTGGTATGAAATGACTGACTGAAACTGATCCATATCCATGAAGGACTCAGAAAGACAATGGGAATCACAAGAACTGAACTACTGACACCGATCCACAGGAAACTACAACAGGCAGAACATATGAACTCAACGTGGGTCTGCAGGAGGAAGACAGTGGATCAAGTAGCAACAGCAGGCAAGGTTAAGAGCTGGCGTTCGGAGAAACACAGCAGCTATAATCTACAACTGAGAAAGAGAGTGCACTCCCGCCAAAACGGATTCTGCAACAGCATGGCCCTGAGTTTGGGCAGTCTGAGCTCTGTCTTCACCTTTGCCTCTTTACTCTAACCTAAGGACTTCCCAGTGCTGTATTCTAGCTGACTAATAAAGCCTCCTTTGTTTTGATAAGGCTGCCTGGTGTCACCGCAAATACATACTGAGGTGCACTGATCCGTGAAGATGGCAAAAAGTCTCTGAACAGGAAACTCTCTCAGCTGGACTCGCCGGGCAGAGCTCACAGTGTTCAAGAGGAGTGCTGGAGCCCAAAGTCTCCATGGCCTACCCTTAAGGAAGGGTGGGCATACTGCAGGGGTTCCTCCAAGAGACTGTTTGAAAGATGGGGTGTAGCTCAGATCATGTTGATCTGTGACACAGATCTATCACGGTGTGGTCTTCTTAAATGTCTTCATTCATGATCTATAAGAACATGGGGTTTCTCAGCAGGACAAAATTTAAGAAGGGGAAATATTAAATTGAATGTCAGGGAAATCTGTTTCTTCTACTGGGTCAGTTGCCATACATCTTCACAAGGAAGAAAGGAGCTTATATTAAAGAGCACAACTATGCTGGATAGAATAAGGACTGTTTGGTGCTTTTCAGTCCTGTATAGCATAAGAAAGATAGGTTATACAATACACCTTACAAGGGAGTGTCCTCATGGGGGCGTAATGCAGTTTAACTAATCCACTTTGAATTCACACCTTTAGGGAGTTCAAATTAATTTTCCTGAGTGTCCCCCATGTAGACAAGCCATGCACCTCATGTTCTAAAGAGATTTTAGGCACTTAGAAGCCTAAATCCTATTTGAAGTTCCTAAATCCCTTTAGAAAATGAGACAGGCTCTTAAATCAGAGATGGGTTGCAACGCTGAGTGCACCAATGCCGAAATATCTTTAAAAAGTTCAGCCTTACTCACTATTGTGTAAAGTGAGCTGTATTTAGCTTCAGAAAAATTTATTTCCATAAATTTATCTGCATATTTTATACAAGTGAATTTTACAAACATAGAAACCAGGTGTAGCTTCTTCTAATTCTGACTTTTTCTTGACCTCACTAATAGAGGCCCATTTTGTCAGAATAAATACATCCTGTAGTAGAAAGTGAGAGCTTGAGACATGAGGCCTAGTATAACAGGCCAGATATGAGGCCTGAGCTAAAAAATTAGATGGGCCCTGCTGTTATAAAACAGAGTTAGCAGAAGTCAGGCTGCAAACCTGCTGGTAAGGTCACAGAATCTGGCAAGAACACAACTGGTACTGCAACAAACACACATTCCTAAAGAAGTACTAGTCATATAACACTCGCATGCACATTCTAGGAAGGTGGTACCAGAACCCCCCAGTACCAAGCATGGTACTAGTACTCTCCCCAAAGATAACAAGAACATGCTGACCCTTCTTTTAGATAAGGTCTGGATGACAGTATGATGGATAGAGATGTTTCGATCAAACCATCAGGTATAAGGTAAAGGGTAGTATCTCACCACGTCAGAAGGGCACTACGTCAATTGTTTGCATCAGTGTATAAAAGAGGGTTTCAGGGTGCGTGTCTTTGGCCGGCCAAGTGGGTAATGGAAAGTCCCGCCATTTACTGAGCCAAACCCATTGCAATGAGCATCCATGTCTGAGTGTACCGATAACCACTGAGCCAGGGCATTAGGACCATGCTTTGTTGAAAATAAACCTGACCAGGGGCCTTCACTGCGGAGTCCAGGTCTGTGTGCATTTATTGTGTGGTTCGATCAAAGTTTGCTTTGTCCACTATCTGCACAGAGTGGGAGCAGCACACTGAAGGCCGTGTGAGTGTTTTAGCACCAGACAATGCATCCCTGTGGCATTTAGAGGGATATACATTTTTATTTTGCCATCTCATCTTCATTGGCACTGATGAGGCCTCATCTGGAGTACTGTGTCCAGTTTTTGTCCCCCACTACAGAAAGAGTGTGGACAAATTGGAAAGAGTCCAGCATAGGGCAACAAAAATTATTAGGGCACTGGAGCACATGACTTATGAGGAGAGGCTGAGGAAATTAGGCTTGTTTAGTCTTCAGAAAGGAAGAATGAGGGGTTGATTTGATAGCAGCCTGTAGCTACCTGAAGCGGGGTTCCAGGGAGGATAGAGCTAAGTCGTTCTTATTGGTGGTAGATGACAGAACTAGGCGCAATGGTCTCAAGTTGCAGTGGGGGAGGTGTAGGTTGGATATTAGGAAAAACTTTGTCACTAGAAGGGTGGTGAAGCGCTGGAATGGGTTACCTAAGGATGAGGCAGAATCTCCATTTTTGAGGTTTTTAAGGCCTGGTTTGACAAACCGTGGCTGGAATGATTTACTTGGGGTTGGTCCTGCTTTGAACAGAGGGTTGGACTAGATGGCCTCCTGAGGTCCCTTCCAACCCTCATCTTCTATGATTGTTCTACTGCATATTCGGGTTAGAAAATCCTAAATCTTGAGAAAATGGAAGTCAGGCAACAAGCATACAAAGCAAGATGTTTGAGTGCATGGAGGGACATAAAGTAGCCTGTCCATTCTAAATGCTAAGCATATATTTGTTCTGAAAAACAAACAGAAACGTCTGCCTTAGACAACACCTTAACACGTGGTAGCTGGAGAAAGTGTTTTCCAAAGGAAACAATGGTTGACCTCTTGCTACTAAGGGCCAGAACGAGGCATCAGAACTTTTTATATAGTTGAATATATGGCAAAGGTTCCTTCCCACCACCAGTATCTCCTGCATAGGCAGTGGGGCTATATATTTTTTAAAAAATCCATTCTTGAAGCAAAGAATGTCTTGCATTTCCAGTGCTGGCTCAAGTAAGATAAAGCAAAACAGGCATTTCTGAACTGCACACTCAGACTGTCTGTACTCAGGAGCAGGGGAGAAAGTTGCCAATTGTCTTTTTAGCTAGGAGACATTTTTAAAAGCAGTTTAAAGGGTAAAGTAACAAACCTGGTCCTCAGCTAGTGTAAATCAGCAGAGTGTCATAGACTTCAATGGAGTGAGGCTGATTTATGCTGGCCGAGGAGCCGCCTAGCCAGTTTCAGAAGAAAGAATTTTAAAATAGAAATTCAAAGCAAGGAATATTGTATGGTTTCATCGTACACTGTGAAAGCTATGGATCGGTTCCTCAGTAGGTGTAAATTAAGCTGATATCAGTGGGGCTACTTTAATTTATTCCAGCCAAGAATGTGGACCAGTAAGTGAAATCTTGGCAAACAACACACTGTTTGTTAGGGATAGATCCAGAAGAAATATATTATCCTGTGTCTCGATATGAGTGATTTGATCAAGTCTGAGTTAGGAAATGCTGATTTCTCCATTTATCACTCACAGTTCTTAAAATTGCTGTTGCTAAATAAAAGGGTGGGGGTGGGGACAAAACACAAAACAAAAATATCAGAAATTACTTTGTGCTGCAAAAGACCAGAATTTGAGTGCATTAACAAACATTGAAGCCCCTATGAACTTACTGTGGTTTCACTGGGTTATTTTGCTTTCCTCAAATACATTCATACTAATCACTTCTCAGTCAAAATGGTATTGTGAGCATTTTGTAGTGCAGAAAAGCATTAGATATCAGCCACCGCTACCAGAGACAGGAGACTGAGCTTGACAGACCAGTGGTCTCATCCCATGTAACTAGGGCCCTACCAAATTCATGGTTCGTTTTGGTCAATTTCACAGTCATAGGACTGTACAAATGGTAAAGTTCATGGTTTCAGATATTTACATCTGCAATGTAATGGTGGTGTAACTGTGAGGGTCCTGGCTCAAAAGGGGGTCACACAGTTATTGTTGGGAGGGCTGTGGTATTGCCTCCCTTACTTCTTGCTGCTGCTGGCAGGTCACTGCCTTCAAAGCTGGTCACTCGGCCGGCAGCTGCCACTCTCTAGTGTCTAGTTCTGAAGGCAGCAGCACAGAAGTAAGGGTGACATGATACGAGGGGGAAGCCATCACTTTCGGGAGGAGCAGGTCTGGCTTTATGCATGGGCAACATGGTGACCCCCTACTCTCACTCCCTCACACACAGCCAGCCCAAGGCCCCATTAGTCTCCAAGCACTGGGCCCAGAGCTGGAGAGGGGTAGGGCTAGGGGCTCCCAGACTGGGGCCTCCTGTTATGCACCAGGCTTCAGCTGCTTGTTCCAGCCATGGTGGGGAGAGACGGGACATTCTTTTCCCCTGCATGGGCCACTCCCGGGGCCACGTCAAACCCACCGCTGGGAACCAACCCCCACTTCAGGAAGCGACACGGCTGCTGGCTGGAAGCCCAACTCTGAAGGCAGCGATGCCACCAGCAGCAGCGCAGGAGTGAGGTGGCATGACATGGTATCACCATCCTTATTTCTGCGCTGCTGCTGGGAGGGTGCTAACTTCAGAGCTGGGTGCCTGACCAGCAGCCGCTGATCTCCAGCCACCAAGCTGTGAAGATAACGCAGAAGTAAGGGTAGCAATACCACACCCCCTCCTACAATAGCCTTGTGCCCCCATTTTCCCCTATTACTCCATTTTGGGTTAGGACCCCCCAGTTTGAAAACTGCTGCTCTCCCTCATGAAGTCTGTATAGTGATCATGGTCTGAGATACATTTTTCCACGGCCTTGAATTTGGTAGGGCCCTACATATAACAAACCCTGAGTTCTTGTAAATCCCCTTTTAACTGCAGTAGCTGGATGAAAGAATATAATGAATATTGCATCCATTTAAATGACAACTTGATTGTTTTTTTAAACTGAGTAACAGATTTTCACTAGAGGCTGCAGAGATTACACATTGCTAAAGGTCAGATTGTGAAGGACCACTGAATTCATGGGTGGAGTAGAGGATGTGCCATGACACAAAGATCCTGTCCCACTTATGGACCCTGTTCCAAAATACATGGGGCAGTTATATTCTAGCACTTTCCTAAGCACAAGGACCTGGCTAGCCTGACTAGCCACTTCCAAAGGGACAGAGAGGAGGTAGAACCAGAAGTCAACTCTTTTTCTGGCACAGAAAAGTGTCCACTGCATCTCTTTTATGGGGCGTACCAACAGGAACATTCCCAGCTCGGTGCAGCACTGTCTCCTCCAGATCTCTCACTGCAGTGGCCCAGCTGCTCCCGACTGCCATAAAAGCACAATTGTGCCTCATATTATAAGCACGTCTTCTTTAGCTTAGTACTCCAAAACCAGATAAGCCCTCCAGTGTTCAAGCACGCTCCAGCATGCAGATTTGTGTCTTTGTCATACAAACAAAGTTTATTTTTACACTGGATTCTCCCTAGTTCTATTTAGTTTTTAAATCTCAAAGGCTACAAACAAGAGTAAATCCAATGAAAATCTGCTATTTTTATTTGCTGTACAGCCTGAGCCAACTGCTATGAGGCAAAAATGGACAGCAATAATCTGTGGATGCTTCAGCTATACTCCCACATCAGATTTCCACATTTCCCTGTGACCACCTCCTTCTCCATCATGGACATCACCTCTGCTCGGGCCCGAGGGTGCCTCCCCTGGAACGTCCAGGAGAGCGGGCGGGCTCCGCTGACACCTGGCGCAGTCCAGTGGGCCCTGCGGAGGAGAGGAAGCCATGACCACCATTTTTGAGCACTGGAAGGGGCTCACCCCAGGAGGAGGCCTCTCCTTCCCCCGCTGCCCTGCCCCCACTTTCCTAACCCCTGAGCTCTTACCCCCTGGTCCTGCCCCCGCTGCCAGGCCCTCCATCTTGAGGACTGGGTGCTAGTGCAGGGCAAGCCCAGTACCCCCTCCCTACTGAGGGGGGAGAGAGCCCCTGTAAAACCAGGAAGGGGGCTGCTGGAGCCAGGCGTTCTGCTGTGCCCCCTACAGAAGGCGAGCAGGGGGCACTGGCCAAAGAAGCTGTGGCAGCAGATGTGGGCCGCACCATCTCCCTCCTCAAGTCCCTCCTCGAGGAGCTCCCGGCTGGAAGCCCCTGCGCCCCCTTGTCATCTGAACCGCTCGCTGGTGCTGAAGCTACTGGCTCCTCAGCCACCACTGGGGAGGCCTTCATGGTGGCTAGGGGGACCTATCATCTGTCCTTGAAGAAATCGATGCCCTGGGTCCGACACTTACCTGCCAGGGTGTGGACGACTCCCACCATGGAGGGGGTTGATAGACGTAGCACCCAGCCACCATTCCCCCTTCCATCCCTGCTTTCACAGGCTGCTTCCCAGGCTCCCATCCCTGGGGAAGCCCTAGGCCCCTTCACCTAGCCGACCGGCGTCGGCACCCCCACTGCCACCGAAGCAGCCCTAACCCTAACCCTAATCCCCACCGTCACAAAAGCAGCCCTTGTGGCAATGGCTGGGGCCAAACAGCCAGGCTCCAGGCCACAGGGCGCCCATTCCCCTGCCATGGGATGGCCATTCCTCCTCCCCCTGAGGGTTGCAGCCCAGCTGTCCCTTCATGAGGGGCTGAATTCGTGGGCACCGAGACCACCGAAGTGCTTGGGCCTGGCTCCATGGAGGACACCCACACCTTGCCAGCCCATCTAGCTCCTGGCCATGATCAAGAGGCACTGCACTGCACTGACCTGGTAGGTGGGGCCATGGAACCCACCCCCGATCCTGACCCTGACCCTCCCTCGCTCCTTGTCCTGAAAACTTCCCCTGCCCCAGATCCAGCCCCTCTCCCTGCTCCCAATCCCTCTCCAGCCCACCCCATCATCCCCAACCCTTCCTCTCCTCCCCTCACCACCTGTGCCTCTGCCGCCCCGGAGTTTTCTCCTTCCCTCTTGAGGGCTCCCAGAAAATGATCTTTGCCTTCACCTTTCCCAGCCCTCTTGGGGCTGCTGCCTTCTCTCCACCACCACCCCTAGTTCCAGTCCCAGGAGGCCGCGGTCCGAGGAGGCCCAGGCCAGAGGATGACCCCCTGATGCACTGTGGGATGAGCTGGGCTCCTTTCTCAGGGACACATGTTTTGCCCGGAACCGGGTGCAGCTCAGCCTGATAATGAAGTATGGGGGCATGTCCACCGCATTCTCCTGGCCATGGGGACCATATTGAAGGAGGAAAAAGGGACCAGGAGGCAGGACGCAGCAGCCAATCAGTGGGCCCATACTTTAGGTGACGCCCTGATGGCCTTTGGGACCAGCCATGGGTTGCTGCGAAGCTAATCGGGGGCCGCTAGCATTCCTGCCAATGAGGTTCCCCCCAGCCCTCCTTATATCCCTTTCATCATCGCGACCTTGAACACCAGGGGCTGCAGGATGGGTCTCCGCAGGTGCTCTCCTTCCTTTGGAAGGGGGGTACTCTGTGGCAGCATCCATAGGGATCCAGGCGCTGAGGCCAGCTGTCAACTGGAGTTGGGGAACGGGGTGTTTCCTAGTCACCTCTCCGCCTGCATGAGCAGAGTGGCCACCCTGTTCTCCCCCGACCTGCAGCCTGAGGTGCTGGGGGTCTCCGAGGTCATGCCTGACTGCATGCTGCATCTCTGGGTCTGCAAGGAGAGGCTGGTCTTGAACCTTGTCAACTTCTATGCCCTAAATTCAGGACCAAAGCGGGTGCGGTTTTTCCAGCAGGAGTCCACCTTCCTTCGCAACATGGATCCTCGCAAATGCCTAGTTCTGGGTGGATACTTTAACACCACCCTCGAGGAATGAGACCCCACGGGGACCGAGCACTGCCAGGCCACCATGGACATCCTCCAGAAGATTATAGACCATCACTTCCTGGTGGACGTCTGGTATGACCACCACCTGGAGGACATCGTCATCTTCACCTTTGTCCGGGTGTGGGAAGAGCGGTTGAGCCACACCCAGTTGGACAGCTTCTACCTATCCCATCACTATCTCTTGCAGGCCCACTCCTCTGGCGTATGACTGGCCCCGTTCTTGGATCACAACGTGGTGACCATGACGGCCTCTCTCACTGCGGAGAAGCTGGGGCCGGCCTACTGGCACTTTAACAACAACCTGCTGGAGGAAATGGGCTTCGTGGCATCCTTCCTAGAGTTCTGGCTGACCTGGCAGGAGCAGAGGCATGCCTTTCCCTTGGCAAGGCGCTGGTGGAATGTGGGGAAGGTGGACACCCGGCTCTTCTGCCACGACTACACTTGGGAGGCCAGCCGGCGGAGAGATGTGGGGATAGATCAGCTCGAGTTGGAGGTGTTAGAGCTCGAGAGGCGTCTGGCTGCCAGACCCGAGGATCCATGGGAGATGGATCGTGGCTCCTGCTTCTTTTATGCCCTGGAGAAAAGGAGAGGGGCCAGGAAGCATGTCACCTGCCTTCTGGCAGAGGACGGTGCCCCCCTCATGCATCCGGCAGAGGTGCGTGGAAGGGCCAGTGCCTCCTACGCTAGCCTCTTCTCCCCAGATCTGATTGAAGCTACTACCTGCAAGGTGCTCTGGAACAAACCTCCCATGGTTGGCATGGGCATCCGGGACTGGCTGGAGCTGCCTCTCACTCCAGCTGAGTTCTCGGAAGCACTCCACCTCATGCGCACAAATAAATCCCCAAGCATGGATGGGCTGACCGTGGAGTTCTACAACACATTTTGGGACGTCCTCAGCCTGGACCTAGCCACCGTCTGGGCTGAGTCTGAGGGCAGCAGAGTGCTCCCCCTTTTGTGCAAGCGAGCCATGCTCACCCTGCTGCCCAAGAAGGGGACCTCCATGACCTTCGGAACTGGCATCCTGTCTTGCTCCTCAGTACGGAGTATAAAATCGTAGCCAAGGTCATCTTGCTGAGGCTGGGGTCCATGCTGCAGGGTGTTGTCCATCCCGACCAGACCTACACCATCCTGGGCCCCACCATCTTCAATAATCTTTGTCCGATCCCAGAACTCCTGTAGCTTGGATGTAGGGATGGTCTGTCATTTGCCCTCCGGTCCCTGGACCAGGAGAAGGCCTTTGACAGGATGGACCACTGGTATCTCCTGGGCTCCCTGCAGGTGTTTGGCTTTGGGCCCCACTTCTTGGGTTTTCTCCAGGTGCTTTATGACTCTGTGGAGTGCCTGGTCAAGCTCAACTGGACCCTAACCAAACCGCTCAGCTTCGGGCAAGAAATGCGTCAATGCTGCCTGTTGTCAGGCCAGCTGTATGCTCTGGCCATTGAGCTCTTCCTCTGTCTTCTCCGCTGGAGGTTGACGAAGTTGGTCGTCCATGAGCCAGAGCTGAGTCTGGTCCTGTCGGCATACACCAACAACATACTCCTCATGATCCAGGACCCGAGCAACCAGGTGCGGATAGAGGCCTGCCTGGCAATCTACTTGGCAGACTCCTTCTCCCAGGTCAACTGGGTCAAGAACTCTGGCCTGATGGTAGGGCCGTGTGGTGGACAAGTTCCCTCCCACCTGCGCTTCAAGCCATCTTTTCTGCCACCCATCCCTCGCCATTGGAGAACTGGCAAGATTTGGAGGGCATGATGTTTGCTAGCTGCAGAGATGGACAGGACAGCTCCAGTGCCTCTCCCTTTGTGGGAAGGTACTGGTATTCAACAAGCTAGTCCTGTCCATGCTCTGGCACCGGTTCAACACCCTGGTCCCAACCCCAAGCTTCCTGGCCCACCTCCAGAAGACAGTACTGGACTTCCTTTGGCCAGGACTTCTCTGGGTCTCTGCAGGGATCCTGAGTCTTCTCCTGGAGGAAGGAGGGCAGGGCCTGTGCTGTATCCACAGCCGGATCCACACCTTCCACCTTCAGGCCCTGCAGAGGTGAGCCTTCCCCAGAAGCTGTGCAAACAAATCTGGTGTAGACTCCTTGTTCTATTGTATGAGTGAGATAGAGGTAGAGAGAAGTGTTTATGAGAATGGTATAGTACTGTTTTCTGTGGCATAAGTGGACTCCATCTCGTTAGTTTCTTGAAGTGAGCTCTTTCCTGAAACTTGTACTATTGAACCTAAAAATATCTTGATAAATTCTCTTTGTGTCAGTGAGGAATGTATGTGTAGGGCACAAAAAGACTCAATCTGAACTATTCTAAGAACAGAAAGGGGAGTGAAGACATCAACTGCCATCCTAACCCTGAAGGCCGAAAAATACCTATCAACGACCCTAAAGTGCAAATTAATGACCCTAAAGTACAGAAGAATCCACCCTGGGAACAAATAAAGTATAGAATTAAGAGAAGAGTCATGCTTTTGATTGGCTGGTGAATAACAACGGTACTGAACCCAGAGGCAGCATGACACAGGCCCATAGACTTACATGATAGCAGCAAGTATAAAAGATGGGTAAAAACATTGAAACTTTGGGTCTCATTCTGCAATTGTCATCTTGGAGCATCGGATTCACGTCTGACAGAGGCTGGCTCCCTCTATGTGCTAGAGCAATGCATAAAAGGACTGTTATTTATATCACACCAGCTTGCAGAACTTTATGAATGTGTGTGTGAATGTGACTGCTTTTTGATTTTCTTACATATATAATAAATGAGTCATATTGCCTTGCCCTGAATAAGATCCCGCTAGTCTTTTCTAATTATAAAACAGAGACTGTCTTACAGTGCAGGTAGTGAGGCAGAAGTAGAAGTAGAAGTAGAAGTAAAGCAAGGGGGGAGTATGTGCCCTGATAGGACCCAAATGTTGTGTTTACATACCAAATAACACCCGTAATATTTTTACACAATCTGAGCGTATCAGAAAAAATTGCAAAGCTCCATAAAACAAATCAATGGAGCCTTTGGGGTCCAAACTTTTCTACATCATGTTACTTGTATTTAAAAATATTAGTGGTATTTTTGTGTGTATACAAGTAGTTATAATGCTTATAAAATGTTGCTTTAAATGTACTGCAAAAGAAATGCAAATAGGTATGCTGAACCCAAAACAAAAACAGCAGTATATAATATGTATGCTAAAATAAAAAAAATACAACAAAGTTTAATGCAGTGTGGTGCTTTGCAGCACCAAAAAAAAAAAAAATTTGTAAAAGTAAAAATTGGGCCCTTAAAAATCCTGGTTCAAACATGGCTTATGGGTAGGAGAGAGGGGGCTGAAGATAAAATGCAGACAAAATAAAAACTCTAAAAAACCCCCACATAAATCCCGAGTAAGGAGTCTAAAGGACTCCCCAAAAAAAAATTCAAAAAAAAAAAATCAAAATTCAAATAAAAAAGTATATAGAGGGGTCGAGGCCAGGGTCGGGGAGCGGGACGTGGTACCTTTTTGGCCCCAGGAGATTCCTCCTGCCACTACTGTGGACAGTTGGGACACTAAAACGCAGAATGTCCAAAGTGATCTGGCCAGTCGGAGTGGACATTTGGGCCACCACCACCTCCTCCCCGAGACCAGACTCAACCTTTATATTAAAACAGCCTAAAAAATAGTAACTTCATTAATGCACCCTTTTTGTCAATAAATTAATCAGGTTTTTATGTGTCTTGTCTCATTAATAAAAAACCAGTAAAATGTTTTATAGACACTAAAGCCAGCAGATCCACCTTAAAAGCTCAGGAGTTTTCTCTATTCCCTTATCAACAAAAAATGTAAATGCAGTAAAAATTTTAACCAATTAATGCCGCATCTAGTGTCTAAACCACTATCTGTTTCTTTAAAACATATTTCTAATCAGCATGCTTTTCTTTTAAGTTCTTATTCTCCAGTTAACCCGGTAGGTAGAGATTCACTTTGTAAAATTTGATTGTACTATTTATTGTTTACCAAATGGGATTTATTTGTTATTTTCCTTGTAAAATAAAAATTCTATTTTGGCTGTATTTCTTTAACAAAGACAAGATCCTGAAATATCCCGCATACAAAAGGAATATGGCCTGTAATTATATCTCTCTTTAAACAAAAAATTATTGTGCCTACTCGAATCCTCTGTGACACCCCAATTTTTCCTATTAAAAAACCTAAAAAAGCCTCTGCAGGAACTCACTCGACTTGAGATTTCTGAACCTCTTCCCTAGTCTGCCAAAACAGAATAAGTTTTTTACCTCTGTAAAATGTGCACTGTCTAGTGTACCAGCACTTGGTTTGCCTAATTATTCAAAACCGTTTATATTGTTTTGTCATAAAAATGAGTTTGTTTTAGGTGTCCCCATACAAATGTATGTGGATAAGTATAAGACCATTGCCTGTTACAGTAATGCCCCGGACCCTGTAGCTGCAGAGCTTCCATCTTGTCTCCGTGCCGCTGCAGCTGCCTTAAGTAAAACCTCGGAAACTCTGGTCCTTAGTTTTCCACTTATCATTTTTGTACCTCATGTTTGCTTAACAAAATATGAAATTCTTTTGTTGTTTGCAGGTCATATTACACTCACCTGATGTCCTGTTCTTAATCCTGCCTTATTGTTATCCACCCTTTGCAGAACCCAAAATTGGTTTTCTATGTTACTGGCTCGTATCAAAAAAATTCTAAAGGTATTCTTTTGGCTGACTATGCTGTTTGTTCTCAACATAAAGTAATTAAAAGTAACCCTTTCCCTTCTGTAAACCCTGCTCAAAAAGCTAAATTTTTTTCCCCTGTAATTAAAGTTTGTATCCTGACCAAAAGTAAATTTGTTAATGTTTTCACTAATTCCCATTATGCCTTTGGTGTTCTCCATAATTATAATTAACTCTGGAAACAAAGAGGCTTCCCCACTTCGGGAGGCTCCCATATTAAATGAATCTTATGTTGCTGCTTTATAAATGTTGTATGGTTACCTTTTACTATTGCT
Organism: Emydura macquarii macquarii; assembly: GCF_026122565.2. Lineage (NCBI taxonomy): Eukaryota > Metazoa > Chordata > Testudines > Chelidae > Emydura > Emydura macquarii. The sequence goes on along the minus strand of NW_027133761.1, from coordinate 70,375 downwards.
GTTGTTAAATGTCTAGCTCACTGGCATGCTTTAACAGACTCTGCTGCTAAGGCTGCAGTCCTTTCCATGCCTCAGGCCACATCCATGTTGTTTTGTGTTTATATTAGTCCAGTCTAATATGTATTAGTAATTGTATGTTTATTTTTGGATGGATAGAAGCTTACCCATGTGCAAAGACTGACACTATTACAGTCAGCAAAAGACTTTTAAAGAAATGTATCCCTCACTTTGGGATCCCTCTGTCTACCAACAGTAACAAGTCAAGTTATAAAAAAGTTTGCAAGGCTCTTAATATCCAACAGAACTTTTATTGCCCATATCACCCTCAGTCTGCAGGGGCAATAAAAAAACAAAATAGTGTTCTAAAAAATAAACTAGCCAAAATTTGCCACGAAACCAGCCTCAAATGGCCAGATGCCCTGCCTTTAGTCCTTATAAGCATAAAATCATCATGTAACAAAAAGACTGGACTATCACCACACAAAATCCTAATGGGCTGATCCATAATGCTTTCTAGCTCTCCACCAGTATCAACTCATCTAATAAATATTAATTTAGCTAATAAAACTAATTTAACTTATTATCAAGCATTAATAAAGTATGTTAAGGCTTTTCGTTCACAAGTCCAAAAAGCCCTTCCCCAAAACCCTCAAAAAGCATGTCACAACCTACAGCCCGGTAATTAAATTCACATAAAAGTCCACCAAAGAAAGACAGCCCTAAAACCACATTAAAAAGGCCCACTCCAGGTACTTCTCACCACCAACACTGCTGTAAAGTGCCAAAGTTACCAGTCCTGAATACATGCCTCACACTGTAAAAGAACCTCTGCACATGTAACGACAAGGTCAGAGGAGCAGGGTGCAAGTGCTTGTAACCTCTCCCCTGCTCAAGAAAAGGATTTGCCACTCCAAAACAAAAAAAATTTAAAACCACTCCAAAGCAAAAAGAATATACCATGACATCATCCCTACCACCTCAGGAAAAAAGACTTAAAACTTCCCCAGATCACTAGTTCCATAATAAGGATGGCTAGTAATCTTCTGGATGTTCTGTATTGGCCTTATCTGAATGACTCTCTTTTAATCCAAGTTCCTAATTAACAGTACACCTGTCAAAAAAATCCCCAAAGTCCATAAAAAAAAAGACCAACAACCTAATGACTTTAAGGTACAATTAAAACCCAAGCAACTAAACCATAAAAAACAACACTTCTTAAACTATACTGACACATCTTTATAATTAATTAACCAACTACAAACAAATTTAAATGTGTCTAACTGTTGGATTTGCAGTCATGTTCCCTTGCATTTTTAAAAAAGTATACCCTTGGTTCTGATTGTGTTAAACACCACACATATAGTACAAGGGGTTACCATTCCTTTTCCTAACAGAATACATCCACCTAGCTTATAAGTCCCAAAGGGAATACTGCTTTAAGGCCAACCAATCCATGTAAAAAAAAATTGCACTTCACAAAAATATAAAGGTTAGTTATAGCACTTGTAACTATACCTTTACAATTAACTCTACAAAATATATAGCCCTAAATAAAAGCTCTTTTAAAGGCTATTTTCCCTACCCCCTAAATAATAGCTATTATAGCATTCGTTTAATGCAAAGCTCTTTAGCTTATTCATAAAACATATAAATTTAATAGGCCATTATTTTACTTGTAAAAATAAGGCCCATAAAAAATTACCCCCGTGGTGGGAAGGCTCCTGCTACATTGGAGCTATTACCCCTGCCATTAAGCACACACCCACTCTACCCCAGGGCAGGCTCCAAAACCAAAAAGCAATCACCAAGGCCCAACAGTATTGGAGTATCACCTTGCCCCAGCTTAAAGTTGCATACGCTATCAAAAAAATAAAGCGCGTTGCTAAAGTACTTAAAACAGTGGCCAATGCCACTACCCAAAATTTTAAAAAACATAGGGTAGTATCCAACAAATGGTTCTGCAGAACCAAATGGCCCTAAATGTTACCTTAGCAAGCAAGGGGGTGTGTGTGCAATAATCAATAATACCTATTGTTCTTATAGAAATAAATCTAACAAAGTAAAAACCGATGCACATAATATTTTACAAATTGCATCACTATTCCATAACATTTCCCAAAATAATACTTCATAAAATTTCACAAATCTATTTCATGCCTTAACTTCATGGCTACCGAATTTATCCTGGCTTAAGCAATTGTTTGTAAGTATAATTTGTTTTATTGTTATTCTTGCCTGTTGTTGTTTTCAGTGTTTAACCAAGCTACCTTCTATGTGTTTTACCTTCACCCCATTTAAAAAAAAAAATTAAAAAAATAGCTACTATGCAAATAGTCACCCAAATTAAAATTGCTAAAATTAAGCTAAAAGTAGACCAAGCTTTCTGCAAGTAATGTAAGTGAGTCTAAACTGCAGGACAGTTTGACTCAAAGGGGAGATTGTAAGCTGCTTTTTAGTTGCTTGACCACTGTTACTCCATTTTAGCTAGCCCCTTTGTTTTTAGAGACAGGCCAGGCGATAAGAAGGCGATAAGCCTCGGCTGAATTAAGCAAGCTATGTAGCCTTAATAAATAAAATGTAGCTAACTGTAAAACAACAGCAAAAACACCTTATAAATAATCTATACCTTAATAAATAAAAATAAAAATAATATAAGTCAATAGTAAATAAGAAAATAGGTTTAGGCCCTTGTAAGAGGGATATATATGGTCTTGTCATGAATGTTTAAGTAGCAATAAAGTATAAAACTGTCTGTAATCCTTTGTTCGGAGTCTTTTTCCACTGTCCACTTGTGGGCTTGGGAATTGACCTTCTGCAGAATAAACGCTGTTGGAAACTGTCCTGATTGAAATCCTGTGTGGGTCTCTTATTGGTGCAGGGTAACGATCCTCATTTGGAAACTTTTTCAAACACCACTTAGCGCACACCTTCCTCCCCTGCCTCCGAGGGCTCCGATATGACCGGCAGCTCCTTCATCTCCATCCGAGATGCCTTCCGCGAGACCTCTCCGAGCTGCTGGTCTTCTACCAGGACCTTCTCCGGACCCGGAAGCTGGTCTCGGTCTCCAGGCCCCTTGTGGTCACCGAGGGGGAGGATCTCCTCACGGAGCCCCGCTACACAACCCCCAACTCCATGTGCAGGTGGCGGAGATCCCATCGGTGTGATGGAGGTTGGTCCTGGCAGAAGTCACCAAGATCAGAGATCTCTAATACCACCTGGGGACTGGGTGAATTCCCAGGCACTGGCTCAGCACATGCAGCTCTCCACTCTTCGAACCGCCTGGCACATACTCCAGGAGGTGAGGGCAGCCTTGCCTCCCACTGCTCGGGTTTACCTCGATACGGTCTTGTGAGAGGGCGCTTCCCTTCCCCCCTCAGTCCCAGCCCTCCAGCACTTTCACTCGGGCCACGGCCCTGCGAGCTCCCCCAGCTGCCCTCTCCCATTACACTGAGCCGGCTGCACAACCTGCAGCTGGTCCTCGTTTGAACCGCGCCGAGGGACAATCTCTTTATTCTACATTGACCCCATTGCCGCCGGGAATATCAGTTGGCATCTCTTTCATGGAGCCGTAAGCATGAGCGTGTACTTGGCACGGTTCATCCCTCACCCCGACACATGCTCCTTTTATGGTGTGAAGAGACCCTGGTGCACATTTACCTCGAATGTGCCAGGATTAGCCCCTGTTCCGGCTCTTCCAGAACCTCCTGCTGAGATTCTGGCTGCACTTTTCCCCTAACGTTTTTATACACACATCCTATAAGTGGCTCCACAAAGTTGCGGGACCTCCTCGTCAACCTCCTCCTAGTGCTGGCCAAAACGCCATCTACAAGACCAGGGAGAGGAGATTGGCTGGGGGGTGCACTCTTCGACTGTGGGGCCTACTTCCGTTCCTCTGTCCACTCACGCATCTGGGCAGAATTCCTCTGGGCAGCATCCGCTGGCTCCCTTGACACCTTCAGGGAGCAGTGGGTGCTGTCTGCAGTTCTCTGCTCAGTGTCCCATTCTGGTTCCCTTCGTTTGAGCCTGTGACCCCCACGCCCGCTCCTTTTTTCATTCTTTGTCCCACAAAATTAGTTGTGTCCTGGGTCCAGTGACTCTTCCCCTCCAGGGGGAGGGGCCTTTAACAGTGGGCGGGCACATGCCCACCCACTTCCTGGATCATAAATAGTAATACCCTTTTGCAGTCATCTGACTTGACTTTATGACAGAGGACTTAGGTTGGTTTAGCTATATCTCTCTGGAGGGTGTGAATTTTTCCTCACCCGTGAGCGACATAGCTAGGTCGATTTAGTTTTAGGTGTAGACATGCCCCTGTAAGAGACTGGCACAAAATGCTGCAAGAACATGTCTCCCTCTTGTTAAGCAGTGTGAAGGTCTTCTCCCTTCTAGGATATTGAAGAAAAGTGATGTATAGCATCTGGTTTGTCGAAGCACCAAAGCTCAGCCGGGGTCTCTCTCTCCCTGTTCTCTCTTCTTCAAAGTGAAACATGAGTTTTAAATTAAAAAATTATAGGAATATTCCTATTCAAAATGATTTATTTTATACATACTCTATAGTCTTCATGTATCTGTAAGTGAAAGGTATATAGTTCAGAAATATTTTGTAGAAAGCTTCATTTATTCTTTAAACATTTAGAAATGGTATAAGCTTTTTTTAAGGTGTTTATTTGTAAACATTTGGTATTTCAATGCAAGCCTTAAATAATAATTGCCTGAGAAACACTGCTATATAAACAGGAAGGTAATTTGATGTTATCACTAGTTATTGATCTAAGCCATGAATACAAAATATTGTTATTAATTAATTATCTGGCAAGGCTTACACAACTCCTGACCAGTCCAGAAAATCAAGAATCATCTCTCCAAAGACTGTTAAGAAGGAGGGACAATAACTTCTTCAATAAGTTATTTAAGTTTGAAAGACTATCCTGAAGAATGAGTCACATTTAGACAGACTATTTTGAGAGCCACAAGACTTTTATGTAAGTGTAGCCCCTCCTGTCTACTAGCCCAGCATGAGAGAGTTCAGGATAGGGAAAATCTGCCTTGTGACTTTTACACAGTTTTGGGAAACTGGGCCTGAGGTTCGACTGTGTGCTCTGTGTTGTATGTCAGTGTGTATTCACCTGAGACCAGATCTACTCAGAACAACCACCAGGAGCAAGGTTTTATTCTGCCAGGAAACATAGAACAGGATTACAGTCCATCGGCCTCCTCTTTGCCTCTTTGCCTCTTTGCCTACCACATGTTCCCAGCCTCCGTCAGTGCTGAAACTTCCTGCTGGGAGCGGGGAGGGCAGAGGGTATTTCCTGGCAGAAGACAGGAAGTTCTCTCAACATGCCGCAGTTTGTAGTCCACAACTTGTAGCTCCCACTGCTGCCGAAGCACACTGGACCTTGGGCTACATATAATATAAGAATGTTTTGATTTCTTTGAAACCATAGTTCAACTCCATTTAAACCTGATGAAACTAAAATATTTCAGAAAATGGACTGAGTACAAAAAAGAGTTGAAACTGTGAAGGTGCAAGATGACAGTTGCCTCCACAAGAACAAAGACAATTAAAACCATGTTAAATTGCATATTCACGAGCTGAAAATACTAACAGAACCATGCATAAAGGTATTAAGCCAAGGAAGGGAGTGACGACAATAACTAATATTTAAATCCAACCACGACCCTAAAAGGGGTGTGTTTTCTACCTCCACTGAAACTACAGAAAGGGGCGTAAAAGTGTCTCTCTCTCTCTAGCAGGCAGCGCCCTCTGCTCCCATCTCTCAACTTTGATGGCAGTCCTGTCTCAACATTCTCATCTCTTCCAAGGACAATCACTGCTTCTGCTACATAACGTCACCAACACATCAACGTCATGAGAGAGAGAAAGTTCCACAATGCAATGGCAAGGAATTAGATTTATCCTTGTGTCCTTGTGATGATTTTAACAGGATATTGAAATGGTTTAGACTATATATTACAGGAAAGGGGCATAAGTTAAATGAAGGAAGATAACACTTGTATTTAATATTCTAAGGCAAATTAATGAATCTTATCTCAAGACAGGTCCTGGAATAGCTTCTTTTGAATAACTGATTTAGATGCCTTCATCAGCTTTATAAGGCTTAGTTAAGATCCCATGGTAACCTAGGCGGGCAATACTTATCCCTTAAACAAAATGTCTTTGCTCATCTATGAACTGGCCTAGTTATCTAGGATTCATTAGAACAGGACTAGTTGTTCTCAACTAGAACATGCTTGTTCTCAACTTTCCTACAGAAGAGCATCACCACACAAAGCAGATGTATGAAGGTATAATCTCTGTTAAAAGTTCTTCATGGAGAGGCGTAACTGTAAACTACTGGGGCATAGGTGGCCTACTTGGTGGGTAAAGCAGACCTTACCTGCTTGTTGTGTTGGCAGATCAGGTAAAGACAAACTAAGAATCAAGAATCAGGCAACAGTCCACAGGTGAAGTTGGAGTCAGGGTCAAGGGGCCAAGCTGAAGGTCAGAACCAGAGTCAGAAGCTGAAGGGTGAGCTGGAGTCAAAGTCAGGAATGTAGCCATGAGCCCATCAGAACTAAGAGTTAAGAACCAGAACAGAGCAGGCAGGCTGAGACTGGAGCTGGACTAGGAAAGAGGTTGGGAGCAAGGTGGGACCAGGAGTTAGAACAACAGCGAGATCAGGCAGCAGCTATGAGAACAGAGTAAGAACAACTGTAGAAATGGAACACTGAGAGGAGCAGCTGCAAGACTCAAGTAGCAGACCTCTGACTCCCCTGCCCAATAAGGAAATACAACCATTTGGAGTGTGCTCATTGGGTCCAGCAGAGATTGCTGGGTTGCCTAGTGACCAGGCTGAGAGCCAGCTGTGCCTCAACCATACCAAAGAGACTCTAATGGAAGTAACTCTTATTTATTCTCTCTCCTGTTTTCATTTTTTGTTTTTGTTTTCGTGATGAAGCAGGCTTAGTTCATCATAGTGATTGTTTGGCATGTTTCTAATTATGGTGTCCCCTAAAGCACAGTAAAGAATGTGACTAAAATAGTGGGAATTGCTTTCCTGAATGGGCGTTAAGAGAGACAGTTGTTAAGACTGGGGTCCCTAAACAAGAGGAACTCCATTAGTCTGGAGTTCTTTGTGAAAGTGCTTAAGGGGATTGATCACAGCCCTTAAAAGCATCTCTGTGACAAAGCAAATTATGTACTGTTAAAAATGCTTCTGTGGATCTCAGGCTACATTGGATACAACAAAAGATTTTATTCATAATGCATTGGACACCACAGAGGTTGCCCAGAATAAAGGCCTATCCTTTGATATTAGTTGGTGCTATAACAAAGAAATAGGAACCCTGATGCATATGCTGTGGGACTGTCCAGCGTCAGCTAGCTGTGAAAAGAGGTGGATAGAAGAATGAAAATAATGATCAAATTCAGCAGCCAAACCTCATCTGAAAATTATATCCAAAAATATTTACCTGCTAAGCTGGGTTTAACTACCCCAAAAAAGCTTTGGTTCAATGATCACAAATGTTTAAAAATGGATGGGTAGGTTTATGCCCAGAATACAGCAGTGGTATTTGGACATGACTGAGCATAGGCCAAAGACAGAATACTTTATTGCCACACAGCTCAATTATATAAATTTGAAGAAATTTGGACTCTGTTTCTAAATACATTTGGATAAAAATGTCGAGGCGGCTCAAATAATGCCACACTTCCATTCAGTCTAAACCCTCTGCTTTTTTCATTAGCCGCCCACTCCCTAGGCCTATCCCTCTCACTGTCTATTCATGTATGCCTTCTCTTATTGTATTACGGTTACTCACACCCTGACATGTTATGTCTATGTTGTATTGCCTTGCTTTGTTGTCTGGTCTTGCAGCTTCAACAAGATGTAAAATCATGGAATTGCGTCATTTTATTGAGGATCCTGTGAAGTATGCCATTATCTGGAAACATACACCACTGTAAATCATTTACCCTTCTGTACATTAATTGTCTGTTTCTTTATGAAAATCAGTCATACACACAAGATTTGGCCCCAGCCATTTCTTGGTTCTCTGGACAACAAATTTCAATGATTTTTACAATAAAATTACTTGGTTCCCAAAACGTTGAAACACCCCTTTCTACCCAGTATAGTTATGCCTCCCTTCTCCCTTTTTCATAGTCGTTATCTCAGCTGCTGGGGTTTTACTCTCCTTCCACACGTCTCCCAGTCTCCTCGCCTCCTGGCTCTCCCCAAAATCCTGCCTCCCCATTCCCCTGCAGATGTGGGGATGGTACATGCTCACATGACTGATTTGGGAGAATAAGACACAGACGTCTTCCTGAGTAAGAGCAGTGCTAAGCTTTAATGGTGTTTCATGAGCAGCTGCTGGTGTTAGGGGATGGTTAGGGACAGGTGCTTGTTTAGGGGCAGCAGAAGAACTTCACATCATTGAGCGCCATGTCATCCCCTCTGCCCTGGTCTGTCTGCACCTTTGTCTGGAGCCCACAAATGGCCCCAGAGCTGCAGCGATTGCTTTCTGGGCCAAATACACCCCAGTTCACTGAACTACCCACCATCCATGTCTCATCTGAGTATGAGAACTGGATGTTGGTGGCTGCCGTGTCATCGGCATCTCCCTGGGGCGGTTCCACCTTCAGACTGAAGGACATCAGGTTCCTCTTGAGGCACTTTTGGTTCGAAGTCCATTGGCCCCACCTGCAGGAGGAGAAAATAACTGCCTGAGACTTATTCAGCGTCTACTGCCCATCAGGGGCCACCAGTCATCCTAGTTACTGTGCATCGAGCCCAGCCTTCATAGGACACACAGCAGTGACCTGAAAAACGGTCTGGTGGAGCCTGAGGTATTTTGTTTTCTTTTTCTTGAGTAGTGATTTTTCTCGCTTGTATTTAGCCTTAGAAACATCAGAAGTGTCAAGCCTGATCTGTCCTGGTTTTGCTGGAGAACTTCCTGGGGGTCTGAGGAGACGCCCTTGGGTGAGAATTTGGGAATGTCTGTGTAGAACGTACCACTTCTGGTTGATATTATGGAGTTACTATGAAATGTTACTCAGATAAACTGCTCTGTCATAAATGTTTCTCTGTATGCAGATCCATCACTGCTGACAGGACATGCACCAGCTATTCTCCAGACTGAAGACAAAGGGGAGCCACATAAAGTTAAGGACAGGGCTTTGACCAGACAAGAGTTATGCAGAAGAGTATCTGCATCCTAAGGCAAAAGATACTTCCTCCTCTGTCAGAGGGGAGGGGTTTTTTGGAGCAGTGGAAAGTTACCAAAGACAGAAGAAAAAAAAAAAAAAGGTGACCAGGTGGGCTTTAATGATTGGAAAAGAGACAGACAAGAAGAGGAACCATTAGGCAGGAGAAAATAAGATCAGAGGAGCTGGGGAAGGGAACTCCATGAGGGAGAAGTCATCCAGCATGCAACACACTACATGAGACAGGGGAACTCTGCCTGCCAACCTTCCTGGACACAGATGCATCCCAAAGGAAGGGTGAACTGGGAAGTGAGAGACATTGTAGTCAGGATGTTTATTGTTTTGTATGATCTGTACTCTTTTGGGCTTTGTATGCTTAAATAAACGAACAATTTTGTTAGGCTCTGGTCAAAGTGGTTCAGTGTGTGTTTTGTGCTTCACAACTACTGCGTGCCTCTGGAGCGAATTCAATGTGGTGGAGAGCTGGGAGAGGGTATATTTAAACAATTGGGGTATCTTGGGGGTCAGTGCCAGTCCTGGGATCCTAGGGCAGGTGGGGGGAGCATTCTCATTTCTGTGAAGGAGTAGCAGACTGAGTCAGTGTCCAGGAAATGTGCCAGAGAAACCACAAGAGGAACCAGTGCTACAGCCTGCTGAGACCCAGGGAGGTTTAAAGCACATGGAGATCCAGGCACACACAGGCTTTGCTTCCCCTCACAGTAGTCCAGAGGGTGATTGAAAGGGGGCACCTGACTGGATCTGTGACACTTGGTGCTGAATCTTGTACCCAGACATCCTTCTCCCAAGTGCTCATTAAACAGTAGAGAGAATCTACAGAATGAAATTCTGTCTCCATTCACGTCTGTATTATAAAGAGAGAGCTTGAAACATGGAGCCTGGTACAAAGCCTGAGGCCTGAACTAAAGTGAGCAAAAGTCAGGCCCTGCTGATATAAAGCAAAATTAGCGAGAGTCAGGCTATGAGCAAAAGTCAGGCACTGTTACAAAGCAGACACTTGCTTACAAGTTCACTGTGTGGTACATGAACTCGGCAAAAAACCACAGGCACTTCCAAGAAGTACAAGGCACAGTGTGTTCATTTATGCAGATTCCAGAAGACGCTGGTAAGCCCCAACATAAAGGACTGGCATAAACACAATACTGGGATATGCAACAGGAACACACCGAACCAAGTAAAACAAAGACAAGAGGATAGGATAGGATGATGGATACAAATGTTTTGTTTGAACCAGCAGGTCCAAGGGATAGGATTGGTAACTAACCATGTCAGAAGGGTAATAAGTAACTTGTTTGTATCGGATTACAGAGGGTTACAGAGGAGGTGTCTCTGGCCTAGAGGGAAGCGGAAAGTCCTGCCATTTACTGAGCCAGTCCATTGTCTCAGGCTTATATGTATTAGTGTTCCTGTAGAGTCTATAGGGAGCTAGTACTGTATTTTATCAGCAGTAAACTTGGCTGAGCACCTTTGCCACTGCATTGAGTCAGTGATCTTCTTGGGCAGCTCAATCAAGGTCTGCTGTCCCGGCTACCTGCCCACAGCAGGTGCAGCACACAGAGGGAACACACATGCAGCCAACAACTGATAATGTCAATAACAAAATCCCCATTTACTCCAGCAGGGCCAAGATTTTACTCAAAGAACATAAAGGACATAGCTAAAAATCCCTTTCCCCATGCCAGTTTCAAATAGCATCGTTCATGGTTATTCTCTCTGCGATTGCAGAGTAAGAGGGAGAGAAACAAAAGAGCCGTCAGTGCAGTACAGGCGAATGCCATTCAAAGCCATGTCATCTTATATTACCCCATCTCCCTGTTCATAGAATCATAGTCCAACCCCCTGCTCAAAACAGGACTAACTTCAGTTATATCATCCCAGCCAGGGCTTTGTCAAGCCTCAGCTTAAAAACCTCTAAAGATGGAGATTCCACCACCTCTCTAGGTAACCCATTCCAGTGCTTCACCATCCTCCTAGTGAAAAACTTTTTCCTAATGTCCAACCTAGACCTCCTGCCCTGCAACTCAAGACCGTTGCTCCTTGTTCTGTCATCAACCACCACCGAGAACAGCCTAGCCCCATCTTCCCTGGACCCCCCTTTCAGGTAGTTAAAGGCTGCTATCAAATCCCCCCTTATTCTTCTCTTTTGCTGACTAAACAAGCCTATTTCCCTCAGCATCTCCTCATAAGTCCTGTGCTCCAGCCCCCTAATCATTTTGGTTACCCTCCGCTGTACTCTCTTCAATTTGTCCACATCCTTTTTGTAGTGGGGGGCCAAAAACTGGACACAATATTCTAAATGCGGCCTCACCAATGCCGAATAGAGGGGAATAATCACTTCCCGTGACCTGCCTGCAATGCACCTCCTAATGCAGCCCAATATACTATTAGCCTTCTTGGCAATCAGGGCACACTGCTGACTCATATCCAGCTTTTTATCCACTGTTACCCCCAGGTCCTTTTCTGCAGAGCTGCTGCCTAGCTCATCGATCCCCAGTCTATAGCTGTGCCTGGGATTCTTCCTTCCTAAGTGGAGGACTCTGCACTTTTCTTTGTTGAACCTCATTAGATTTCTTTTGGCCCAATCCTCCAGTTTGTTTAGGTCACTTTGTATCCTATTCCTACCTTCCAGGGAATCTACCACTCCCCCCAGCTTAGTGTCATCCGCAAACTTGCTGAGGGTGCAATCTAACCCATCCTCCAGATCATTAATAAAGATGTTGAACAAAACCGGCCCCAGGACTGACCCCTGGGGAACTCCGCTTGTGACCGGTTGCCAGCTTGACATGGAGCCATTGATCACTACTCGCTGAACCCTATGCTCTAGCCAGTTCTCTATCCATTTTATAGTCCATTCATCTAACCCATACTTCTTTAACTTGCTGATAAGAATACTGTGAGAGACAGTATCAAAAGCTTTGCTAAAGTCAAGGTATATCACATCCACCGCCTTCCCTACATCCACAGAGCCTGTCACATCATCATAGAAAGCAATCAGGTTGGTCAGGCATGAATTTCCCTTGGTGAATCCGTGTTGACAGTTCCTGATCACCTTCCTCTCTTCCAAGTGCCTTAAAATGGATTCCTTAAGGACCTACTCCATGATTTTTCCAGGAATTGAACTGAGGCTGACCGGTCTGTAGTTCCCTGGATCCTCTTTCCTCCCTTTCTTGAAGATGGGCACTATATTTGCTTTTTTCCAGTCCTCAGGGACCTCCCCCTGTTGCCACGAGCTTTCAAAGATGATAGCCAATGGCTCTGAAATCACCTCAGCCAACTCCCTCAGCACCCTCGGGTGCATTGCATCCGGCCCCATGGACTTGTGTATGTCTAATCCTTCTAAATAGTCTTGGACCTGTTTCTTCAGCACTGCGGGATGTTCACCTCCTTCCCATTCTGTGTCATCCAGTACAGTAGTCTAGGAGCTGATCTTGTCTGTGAAGACAGAGGCAAAAAAGGCATTGAGTACCTCATCTTTCTCCACATCCTCCGTCACTAGGTTGCCTCCCTCATTCTCTAAGGGGCCCACACTTTCCCTAATCTTCCTCTTGTTGGCAAATTGCCTGTAGAAACCCTTCTTGTTCCCCTTCATGTCCCTTGCTAGCTGCGACTCCAATTGTGCTTTGGCCTTCCTGATTTCATTCCTGCATGTTCGAGCAATGTTTTTATAATCCTCCCTAGTCATCTGACCAAGCTTCCACTTCTTGTAAGCTTCTTTTTGCGTTTAAGTTCGCATCTTTAAGTTCGCAAGGACATCTTTGTTAAGCCAAGCTGGACGCCTACCATATTTGCTATTCTTTCTGTACATTGGGATGGTTTGCTCCTGTGCCCTCAATAAGGTCTCTTTAAAATACAGCCAGCTCTCTTGGGTTCCTTTCCCCCTCATATTAGCCTCCCAGGGAATCCTGCCCATCAGTTCCCTGAGGGAGTCAAAGTCCGCTTTTCTGAAGTCCATGGTCCATATCCTGCTGTTCTCCTTTCTTCCTTTTGTCAGGATCCTGAACTTGACCATCTCATGGTCACTTCTGCTTAGGTTGCCACCCACTTCTAATTCCCCTACCAAATCTTCCCTGTTTGTGAGCAGCAGGTCAAGAGAAGCACGGCCCCTAGTTGGTTGCTCCAGCACTTGCACCAGGAAATTGTCTGCGACACTCTCCAAAAACTTCCTGGATTGTTTGTGCTCTGCTGTATTGCTCTTCCAGCAGATGTCAGGGTGATTGAAGTCTCCCATGAGAATCAGGTCCTGTGAACTGGAATCTTTCCCTAGCTGAGTGAAGAAAGCCTCATCTACTTCATCCTCCTGGTCTGGTGGTCTGTAACAGACACCCACCACGACTTCACGCTTATTGTTCTTGCTTCTAAGCTTAACCCAGAGACACTCAACTGACTTATCTCCAGTTTCATACTGGAGCTGAGAGTAGTCATAGTGCTCTCTTACATACAGTGAAACTCCTCCACCCTTTCGCCCCTGCCTGTCCTTCCTGAACAGTTTATACCCATCCATGACAGTGCTCCAATCGTGAGAGTTATTCCACCAAGTCTCAGTTATTCCAATCATGTTATAGTTTCTTGACTGTGCCAGGACTTCCTGTTCCTCCTGCTTGTTTCCCAGGCTTCTTGCATTTGTGTACAGGCACTTGAGATGAGTAGCCGATTGGCCTACTTTCACAGTCTGAATCGGGAGGCCTCCCCTGCTGCACCCTCCTCCTTCTGCTTCCTTGTGGTGTCCCTCTTCCCCACTTACCTTCGGGCTTAGGTCCCCGTCCCCTGTCGAAACTAGTTTAAAGCCCTCCTCACTAGGTTAGCCAGCCTGTCTGCGAAGATACTCTTCCCTCTCTTCGTTAGATGAATCCTGTCTCTTCCTAGTAATCCTTCTTCCTGGAACAACATTCCGTGATTGAAGAATCCAAAGCCCTCTCTTCGACACCACCTGCGTAACCACGCATTTACTTCCACAATGCGACGATCCCTACCTGGGCCTTTTCCCTGAATCGGGAGGATGGATGAGAACACCACTTGCACTTCAAACTCCTTTATCTCTTGTCCCAGAGCCACATAGTTCGCAGTGATCTGCTCAGGATCATTCTTGGCAGTGTCATTGGTGCCCACGTGGAGAAGTAGGAAGGGGTAGCGGTCTGAGGACTTGATAAGTTTTGGCAGTCTCTCCGTCACATCTGTAATCCTAGCTCCAGGCAAGCAGCACACTTCTCTAGTTTCCCAGTCCAGACGGCAGATGGATGACTCCGTCCCCCTTAGGAGGGAGTCTCCGACCACCATCACCCTTCTCTTCCTCTTCGGAATGGTGGTCGTGGAACCCCCGTCCCTAGGAGAATGCATCCCTTGCCTTCTGATCAAATGGGTCTCCTTCTGATCCATTCCCTCCGAAGGGTCCTCCAAATCATTCTCTGCCGTAGTACTTGTGCAGAGAGGATGAAAACGATTCCTTACTTCTATCTGCATGGTGGGCACATGGGTTCTCTTTCTTCGGGAGGTCATATGCTGCCAATTTTCTTCCCCGTTCTTCAGTTTCGCCTGCCCGGCCTTTTCTGAATCTTCCTTACACTGTGCCTGTGCCCGACGGAGAAAGACATCATTTTCTTTAATGCAACGCAGGGTTGATATTTGGGTCTCTAGTCCTTTAACCTTCTCTTCCAATAAGGAAACCAGCCTGCACTTGGTACAGATGAAGTCATATCTATCCTATGGGAGAAAGACAAACATAGCACATCCAGTGCAGGTGACAACAACAGATCGCTCCCTCTCCATATCTTTGCTCTGAAAGCCTCCTCAGATGCTCTATTTCCTGCTCAGCAAGGTCTGAAAGGCAAAAACCTGCAGTGGGCTCTCTCCGCAGATGAACTCCCAGGCAAACTCCCTCCTTCTCCTTCTGTTAGACGCCCCTCTGTTCGCCACTCAGCTGGTTCGCAGCTGGCTGCTTTTTATAAGGCTGGGGCAGTTGTCCCGCCCCTGCAATTACCCCTCAAAGCCCACCTGGATAAAAGCACTCCCAATCAACCGATCAGACACACCCTCACCTGCCAAACAGTCCCTGTAACTGCACCAGTCACAAGCACACACACACAGTCAGCTGTAACTTGCACCAGTCACACAACTGGTCTCAGATACTCCCCCCTCTAGCACAGCACACACAACACAGCTCCCCTCACTTAGCACTCACCTGGGCTCCTCTCGGACAGATCCCAGGCAAACTCCCCATAATTTTATCCATTTCAGGCTGGAACTATTTGCAGTGCCCCAACATGGGGGGGAGAGAGGGGGAAAGGTACTCTTTACCAGGGCTCAGAGACGCCGGGGGTGCCGGCCCAAGCTCCAACCCCCATTACCATTAAAAAATAAACAATTTTCATGCCTCATGAGATTGTATGTACGAGATAACAGATTGTGGTATGTGTGTGGGAGGGGGCCCATGTTACAAGTTTGTACTGGGCCTGAAAAAATTATGCTTGGGCCCTGAACATGTGATTCTGGCAGAGAAAACACACCTGCCTGTTGCTGTCCTGCCTAACCCAGACCCTGCCCCGGAGGTTGGTGGGGGAGGTGTTCCCCACTCAGTTAGGACATGGGACACCCAGAGGCTAAAGCTAAGGCACTCACAGTTGGCCACTTACCTTTATGAGGAAGCAGAGGCCATCTGCAGTCTCTGTCTCCTAAGTGAAAACAAGGCCAGTTAGAAAGCCTGTTTCTTCTGAAGTGCCTATTCAGTTCTTAGCCCTTTCCATTTAAATCTGTGTGACAACCCCACCTGGTTAGGTTAAATCCAGTTTCTACAAAAAATGTTCTTAAAGAATAAACAAGTCAGCTTCTGGGGAGAGAAGGGCCAACAGGGAAAGGCTGCAAGAGCTAAGGTCATTGTTAACAATTGCATGTGTAAGCCCAGTGGGTTGAAGCACCTACAAGGCAGGGAGCTTGTTACTACCATCTGTTGATGAACAGGGGAAAGAGTGGCCAAGAGCTGCTTCAAAGCTGTTTACCCAGAGCTCCAGAGACACAGAATCTGTACAGGGTAAGGAGGTCTCTGCCGCCATTGATTGGTGAACAGGGAAAGTACAGCTACCGACAGTTCATTTATGTAAGTTTTCTACCCAGAAATCCTCCAAGTGACACTCTGGGGAGTCACCAGAACAATACACAAACTCCAGATTGGTGTCGGAGTGGGACTGAGGTGTGGGTGGAAGGATGGGTTCCGATCTTGTGGCAAGGAGTCTGCTGCAGGTTTCCATGTGCTACTGGTCCCCTGTTGCCGAAAATGTTGGGAAGAGATAACACAGAGGTTGCTCTGCAACAAGAGGCAATAGCAAGGTAGCTCTTTGCTGAACCTGCAGTGGACAGCAGCAGAGTTGAGTGAACACTGGTGAGGAGCCTCCTACCCAGCACCGAAAAAGCTAAAATCACTGTAGGCGGGTTGGATGGTGGAGCCTCAAGACCACCCCAGGCAGCACTTCCTGTAGGGATGGGATGCAGGCTGGCTGAGTGCTATCCTTGACTTTGGGACTACACTACGTATTGACACGATGAATGGGACTTAGTGGAGAGAGGAGAAGTGAGGTGTGAAAGGGGCAGTTGCTTATCTGAGATTCACACTGGAAGATGGGGAACTGAGTTAAAGGGTTTCTGCCAAACATACCATAACGTGGCTAATTTCTTCATTTATAGGCATAGTTGGTGTGTTTTCACAAGTTTATCCTGTGTCTTCTTGCACCGTAATGATTTTTTCTTTGTGTTATAGGCAATCTCAGTGCTTGCAAGGGAAGGAGTATTGCCTGTTAATGGCATGCAGGGGAGGGTTTTTTATTTTTTCCTGGTTTCTGGGTGGGGACAAAAGCTGCTGGTGTTTTTTAATTTAAAGAGGAACCTCTTAAACATCTGAACCCAAACCTTGTTGCCGCTGACAAAACCTGTAAGAAAGGGCCCCTTTATTATTTCAGACAGGACTGCTGTCACCAACTCTTATTTAAGTGCCTCAACAATTCTCCTTCTTACATTCTGTTTTCAATTGCTGATTACTGTAAGAGCAAAAGAAATAGAAGAAAAAATGAAAAAATTGAAAAAAGGCAACGTCGGCCATTTTGAAAAAAAAATTGTGCTGTGTCCTTGTGTTTCGACATGTGTAGCTGAAAGAGAGAGAGAAAGAATAGATTAGTTTGAAAGAAAGAATACAGTGTTGTAACAAAAGATTTTAAAGCAGAAAGAAAATGAAATTAAAGAAAACTTCTTAAAAACTGAAATTGAAAAATTAAATAAAAGAGAAAAAATAATGTTGTAATTCAAGTTTTTAGAGTAGATAGATGTGGACGTGCCCCTGGAATCGGGGAGCAGCGTCCGGGTCAGGCTCCCTCTCTGGGTCCTCCTCAGAGGGGAACCACCTCTCCCGGCTACCTCTCACCGGGAGCAGTCTTGTGCCTTTCAAAGGGCAATCAGCTTAGCACCGGGCTCCTAGGCCAGGCGGGCAAAGCACAGAGTCTACAGCCAGGCCCTCAGGCCGGGCTGGCAGGGCAAGCCGTCTAAGGCCAGGCCCTCAGGCCGGGCTGGCGGGGCAAGCCGTCTAAGGCCAGGCCCTCAGGCCGGGCTGGCGGGGCAAGCCATCTATGGCCAGGCCCTCAGGCCGGGCTGGCAGGTGAGCAAGCCGCTCTGGAACGGCACGGCGGGGAAGGCTTCCTCACGGAGGATAGGGAAGGAGGGAGGGGGACGCAGGCCCGCCCGTCTCCACTGCGTCCCAGCCGAGGGCCCTTGCAGTGGCAACAGCGTTTGCCACTGGGTCGGCGGGGCTCCGGCCGCAACACGCTGCCCGGGTTGCCTCTGACTCAGCCACTAACGTGTGGCAATCCCTGGGCTTCTTCCTCCCCGAAACTCCTGATACCTGCCTCCTCTGGGTCGCTGAGGTTCGGTAGACCCGCTAGGCCCTCCTCGTCCACGGGTGGCAGCTCAGGTAGCTCCGTGGGCTCATCCTCGGAGGGTAGCTCCTCCAGGTCCTGCGGTCCCCAGGCCTCGGGCAGGGCCGGTAGTTCCTCGGGGTCCCAGGCTCGGTACTGCTCTGGCAGGTTCGCTTCCGGCTCCCAAGCCCCGGGTGTTTCCGAGGGGTTCTCCTCAGGCTCGTAGTCCTCGGGGAGCTCCCACGGGCCTTCGTCCGGCTCCCAGGCCGTGGGGTTCTCTGGTGGGCCCTCCAACTCCCAGGCCGTAGGGTACCTGGGGGAGGCTTCGGTTGATCTCCAGGCTGGGTTTAAGGCCGGCCACTCCCTCTCTGCACAGCTCCCTGGCCCAGCCTTTGCTAGGAGCTCCAGAGAAGACACATCCTTTCCCTCCAGCCATCTCCCACCAACTGAGCTCACCGGCCTGGCTCTTAAAGGCCTAGCTCCGCCCCCCTGCTTCCGGTCAGGTGGGTCCACTGGGGCCTTTAAAGGCCTAGACGCGCCCCCTTGCTTCCGGTCAGGGGTTTCCCTGGGGCAGGCCTCTGTCAGCCAGGGTGGGTCTGGCCCCCTCTCTGGGTCCTCCTCAGAGGGGGACCACCCCTCCCGGCTACAATAGAAAAAGAAATTAAAGAAAAACTTTAAAAAATTAATTAAAAAATGTAGTAAGAGGAAAAATAACGTTGTAATTAAAGAATGCTAGAGGAGAGAGAGAAAGATGTGAAACTATAGCTGTTTTGAAACTGGGGCGTGAGTCTTGGGAGCAAACCACACTGGAAAAATCAGGAGTTGCTCTGTAACTACAACACTGAACGCATTCTCCACCCACTCTCACCTAACAATAAACCTTTTTGAAATTAACCTATAGAAATTATCCCAATTTATTTGTATTTTCCCACAAGTACCATCTTTGTAACTGTTTGAAAATGTAAGATTAACACAACCCCTTTACTCAATTCTCTTGCTAACATGAAAAACAACAGTGACCAGAGTCGCTTTGTAGATGTTTTCCTTTTTTTGGTTATGCGTGAAATAACATAACTGCTAAGGGGGAATTTTATTTACAGTAGAACATGAAAGAACAGCCCTGCGACAATTGTAGTGAAATACCTAACTTTTTAACGTTTTAACAAGTACTCCAGTCTTTAAAGATTTCTGTCTATAGGACATATACAGTAAGAAATTTTCTTTTACAAGAATGTAAATGGTAAAGATATCGTATCATATGAAAATTTCATCCTATTAAAAGCCCATACCAGCATCCTTTTTAAAGGAGAAAAAACACCACAGCCAGAATTAAAGCCACATGTCTACAAAAGAAGTGTTTTTTTAGCTTTGTAAAGTGTAAGTGTTACTTACAAACTATTTGAATTAGTTGAACGGACTTAATCCAGAAGGGCTTTACAATTTTACACTCAGAAAGCAGCGTATAGAAAGAAAGAGGTTATTTTTTTCTCATTTAAAGAAAGATGAACACAGGCCCATCCTTATTTTAAGAAACTCATAACAACCCCTCTGTTTATAGAATGCAGTCTTCCTCAACCACCCTTTTCCTAACATGAAAAAGCAAGAGGTGTTTAATCATAGCAAATAAGGTTTACAAGTTTAATATGAAAAACAACAGTAACAATGTGTGTTTTGTAGAGGACCCCTTTTAAAAAAAGATGTTCTACTATTTTTACAATTAAAAAATTAAAAAAGACAAAAGCCACAGACCTAGAGAACAGGGTATAGGGGGTGAGAGAGAACCACCCTGAGTTTCAAGGGGATATTGCTAACTGTCTGCAATCTTTTTTAGTGTAGGAAGCTAAAGTTCTTTGTTGGTGGTTAAGCTTTAGCATGGACAAGCGTTTGTCAGTCAGAAACACTTTCCCACACCCAACGGGCTGTCAGAAATAATAAATAAGATGAACAAAAAGCTTGTGGGATTATATATTTGGCGATGTTTTGTAGCAGAGCCTGTAAAGCAACAATAAACATTTTGTGTATTATTACCTTGTCTAGATAGACCGTAGAGATTTTTTGTTTGTTTTATATAACACTTTTATGCAAAGTGTAGCCCTAGATGCTTTACAGAATTAAATATCATGACCCTGTAGATGAGAGACCTGAATCAGGGCTGAAAACAGGGGTCTCATGATCACGAAAGTCCTAATGCAGGGGCGAGGGGAAAAACTAAAAGGCCAGCTGAAGCGGAAGGTTGTACGATTTAAGAGGGGTTCTGGGGCTGCTTTGCAGTGACTCAGAAGCCCCAACAGCCCACATACCTTGTGCACAAACAACTGGGGGCCCTTGTTAGAGGATCAGGCCATCCTCATCCCTGTTGTTGTTGTTAACAAACTGTAACCTAACTACAAGTGTACTACAGGGGTACCCTACTTCCCTTTGTACTTCCAAAGTGATGGTGACATTTATAATGCTCTCCATGAACAAACTACTCCTCATGTCTTTAATTTTACAGTTCACATCATCTTCAGACCAATTCAAGCTGTCATGGCTCCTCTGATGCACTCTCCTTATGATGCACTCCAAACAATCCTCAGATTGTTTCTCTCTCAGGCATTGCTTGATGATTCTGTACACAGTAACTCATTCACAGGTATGTTCTATGTATGAATTTATTTTGGCTGTTTGCTTCTTTTAGGCTGCAGTCTGAAGTGATCTATTGACACCCTATGGAAATGCCTTTAAAAGCACATTATGAAAAAGTACAAAACTGTCTAACACTTATTTCTTACTGTAATTTCTTCAGAGAACTTGGAGATTCTGGACACTGACAGCTCTGAAGGGGCAAACAGCTTGGATCCGATCTGCTACTTGAGGGTAAAATATGGTATTGAACCTGTGCGAGTTCATAACCATAAAGCTCTCATGCCTTACTTACAAAGAGACTGACTGGGACTGGGAGTCTGGGAGCCAGTGGGTGATTTAAAGACTGAGCTCAGATGATCTGCTAGGAGAAAAACACAGATAAGAAGTCTGAGGATTGGAGACCAGAACTGGCTAGGTGAGGAGAATGAGGCTGAGACAAAGATCCAGGAAGAGACAGAACTAAGACATGGACAGGTTGGATAGGGCAACAAGAATTCAGATAAGGAGGACCTGGCAGCAGGTTCTATGCTCACTACAAAATATTTCCCAGACAACCTGGAATGGAACCCATGATTCCTGAGCCTCACCATTCATCTGCTGTCGGCAAATACCTGTGAAACTCTCTGGCAAGGTGGTTCTCTCATCTCTCTCTAGTGCTGGTCCACAGAAAGGATGACAGCCTACTACTGCTATCAATTACTCATTAGCTCAAGCTGCAGGGGTCTGGGTGGTGGACCTAAAGATTCTAACCCATCTGATGAGTCAGGGGGGTGTCAATATGATGTCTCAAGATGAAAATTTATTTTTTCAGTTGGCTTTTTTAATGACCTAGGAAATTAAACACACACAAGCAATGTTAAAAGTACACTATTAAGATTGCAAACTCAAGCATTGAAAGTTAGGTGATGCCAAAATTAAGATTGTCTGTACAACCTTTATTCAGCGCCCTTCTGCATGTTCATTATAATACATTCTTTAATTACATGATCACATACTATGTTTTCCGCAGGACACATGCCTCAGTCACGGCACAGAATGGACAGTGCTGTGTTAAGCAAAAGGAATTCTTCTCCAGAGAATCCAGCCACACCGATAATACCAAGCAATTTATTTAGCAACACGTTGGGGGAGCTCAACAAGCAGCTTCAAAGTACAACTATTACAGCAGTTTCTTAAATACATTTCACTCATCAAGATAGACTACACCGGTTTAAACTAATCACCAAAAACCGTTCTCTGGATATTGGGGAAAACAACTCCAGATATGGTGGGGAGGGGAAGGTGAGGGGGAAGTGGTCTCAACCAATAAGGAAGATATATTGTGAGGGGCATAAACACGTATACGTGATGGAGGGCAGGGACACAGTGAGGAGTATGTAATAACATGCAGGATCAGTACAAAAATTATCTTGTTCGCTGCTTATCTAGGTACTCTCTGTGCTTGCAGTCCTTGGTGTGTTCTGCATAGAGGCCTTACCCCCCAACAGATTCCCTCCTGTTTGACATATCAGACTTGTGAGTGAGATACTGTCAATACTTTAAATGTGATTAAACTTGTGAGTGACGGTGCGGAGAAGGGTCATAGGCAGGGGGAGATGAGTGGGTAAAGCGAAGGGAAGAAACAAGGACAGCAAGGGAAGTGGCATTAGGAAACATATACTTAAAATAGCAATACATACACACAGATAGAAACAAGACAAGGAGGAATACAGCAGCGGCAGCTATCTGCGAGATGGTCCACTAGGTGATGAGATTGTAGGACAGACCACAAGTTGAATTTTACAAGCGGGTTATAATGTGGTTGGAGAGCTGAACCTTCATGTGGTTTTTAACAATGTCCTTATGAACGGTGGCAGACACAGAGGCAGCAGCAAGGACTGCTTTAGCCAGCAGCTCGTTAGCTAGTTGGACGTCGGTATTGACCAGTTATAGATTGCCATACCACCAAGGAAGTGTTGTCATTCCAGTGAAGACAAAGCAGAGCAGATGAACATCACCGACGGTGAAGGAGTCAGTGGTTTGCAGACACATGGAGGAATTGGTAGGACGCTGTAGTGGGCCGTGGTTGTAATGCGTTACAGTGGCAGACACTTGGAGAGCAGCCTAAGCATCCGGTGGGGAAAGCATGGTAATAACCACAGGGGAAAAATGTATAAAAGGTGAAAAGTAGAACAAGAACAGATAATATCATCAGCAGTCTTTCTATAGCAATCTGAAGTCGTCATGAGCATGCCGCCACTGCGGGAGGGAGAAGTATAGTCAGAATATCCTACTCGATGAACAATATTGTTAGACACATAACCAACAGATTTTAAGTAAAGAGAAGAAGACAAAACATGGGCAAGGATAGTGAAAGAGTTACCAGAAAAAAATTAAGAGAGGGGGTGGAGGAGACTTCAGGGGGAAGAGGAGAAGCAACAATTAATTGGATAGATACATTTGCCAGGTGTGCAAGAACAGAGGAGGAGAGGGTGTGAGAAGGGAGGAAACCAAGGCATATATCTAGCATATCTTCTTTTAATACATTAGATAAATCACGAGCAAACATGTCACAAGCACGTCCTTTAGATTGGGATTTAGTCATATTAACGATAATATTGGAAGATTTTTTAATTATTGCATAGAACCCATCCATGGCTGCATCAATGGCAGTGAGGGCATATAATAAGCCAGCATTGGTGTATTTTAGGGGCTGGGTAATCTGGCTCTTGACACAGGCATCGTATGACCTATCTGCTTTGGCATTAAGCGAGTTTATCATGTGGTTTGTGCTTCCAAATAGCCTCCCAGGGTCACTTAGGGTGCCTCGCTTTTGTCTTTTTATTGTGTGGGCGCGGACAGCATATTGGTGGATGGATAGCTTTAACTGTTTCTGCAACCATTTGACAGAATTAAGGTGATCAGAACATACATTTTGTAAGGGTACAGTAAAATTAGACAAATCATATTAACCTTAACGGAAACCATAATTACATTATGTAAATGTGTCTTATTGGATCCGAAACAGATAGTACCATCAGGAGAGATGGGGTAGAGTGTAGGACAGGTGATAGAGAGGGTATAACCACAGGTAGTAAATTATAGCATCTTATATCCGAGCATCCCAGGTGTATGACAGGGTTTGAACAATGTTCACGGCAATACCGTCTGTCCATTCCAGGCTGCCATAGTAAAAGTGGAAGTTCTGTCCATTCTGCTCCTAGAATTACTTCTTTCCCCAAAATGAGTTGTGTAATGTTTTCAAACCTGGTGCTACAAATACAGGTAAAATTTCCCAAGTTGGTGGAGTAACTAAATATTTTGGACATCAGTGGTACCATCCAAGGCTATGGAGAAAGTGAGATTGATCCTCTCAAGGGAAAGGGCTCTGAAGTGTTGTTTCTTTGTATTATTTTCTGAAAATCGAGCACTTTCGGCTGGGCCGGCTGGATATTCCCTAGTGTGGATGGGCGGACAGTGCTATGGGTTGAAGCTCCAAGTACAGTTGTATCTGGCATATTTGCATGCAGGCAATCATATTCCACTTCTGGGGGTGGGCAGAAGGGATGAAGCTGTGTTATCGTGGTAATATGAGGGGTGGATGGGCCCAGAAATGATGATGGGTCCCTTCCCAGAAGGTGGGACAGTAAGCCACAGATTTGCTTTCCTTACCCACTCTCTGCCCCCTCCCCTTGAGGAGCTAAATGTATTCACCAACCTTGAGACAGGTATCTTGCGTGATTCGGACTACAGGTGGGTCCCAGGAGTGTGTGGCACGGAGGCCCAGGAAAAGGATCATTAGGAGGAACAACATCTTTTACCTGAAAAGACAAAGTTAGTGTACAGGACACACATTAATCAGACTGACTTAGACAACTTAATTCTGGTTTTATGGATCCAAGTTGGAATCCCTTGCACTTTGACAGAGATATCTGTGTGTGCTAGTGCAATGTGTGGGCCTGAATATTTCGGCTGAAACAGGCTGGGATTATAGGTTTTTACTATAATTTAGTCGCCTTTTTGTACCTCAGTCCTGGAGGGAGGATCATGAGGATCTTGATCGGCTTGTCTGTCTTTAACCGTCATCCTGAGGGATTGCAGGGTCTCATTTAATCGTTTGATATATTCTCGTGCGGTGTCAGACACCAGGTGGAGAGGAGCTGGAACTACACAGCCTTTTCCTAAGGACATTATCATTCCATTAAGGAGTTCAAAAGGTGAGACTCCAGTTGTTGAACTGGGAGTGGCTCTCATCGAGGGGAGCGTGGCCGGCTGCTGCGCCACCCAGTTAGACCCTTGAGTTACTAAAGCCTTAGTAAATGTCTGTTTTAAGGTCTGATTTGCACGTTCTACTATCCCTGAGCTTTGGGGGTGATATGGGCCGTGGAATTTCTGCCTGATACCTAGGGCAGAGCAAACATCCTTCATTACTTCTCCTGTGAAGAGAGTACTTTGGTCTGAGTCAATTGATCAAGGCAGGCCCCAGCGGGGGCAGAATTCATTAGCCATAATTCAAGCTACGGTGAGAGCATCATATTTGCAGTAAGGTAGGCTTCAACCCATCTGGTAAAATGGTCAATCATGACCAGGCAGTATTTTTTTCCTTTAGTTGGTGGAAGTGGTCCTATGAAATCAATTTGAATATTCTGCATTGGGCCAGTAGGCCTAGGCTGGTGTCTCATTGCAACCTTAAGCTTTTTCCCTTCATTACACCTAGCACATATAAGGCACCGTCTGCAGTAGTCATGCACGTCAGCTGACCGAGGCCACCACCATTTTCTCTTCATGTAATGCAGCATAGCTTTTGATCCTGGGTGAGTTGGCAGATGGCAAAGGTCACGAGGTGAGCCGCGGTTGTCCTGGGGGCCACAAATTGTTGGCCTTTAGTAACCCAGGGATTGGTGCTGTTAATTTTTCATGCATTCTCAATCCATGTCCATTTTTCTTTTCCAGAGCACTGGTCCTGTATTTCAGAGAACATCATTTGTTTTAGGTGACAGGTTTGGGTAGCTGCCATCGTACAGGCCTTTGAGGTTTTACTGCAGACTCTTTAGCGGCCTTATTTGCATCTGCATTTCCTTGGGAGAAGGGGTGGTTCTTTTTGGTGTTTGCCTTGATTTTTACTGCTGCCATTTTAGATGTTTTTTGGATTGCTTCTAGTAGATTTTTGATATACTCCCCATTTTTAGTGGGGTACCAAACGAGGTGAGGTATCCCCAAGCTGTCCAGGAAGCCAAGTAGTCGTGCACAATACAAAAGGCATAACGAAGGTCAATATAGACAAGAACGCTATAGCCCTCAGCTAATAGACAGGCGTGAGTGAGGGCTACCAATTCAAAAACCTGGGCGAAGCAGGAGAGGGATAAAGAGACTGAAAGGAGACATGACCCCAAGAGGTCACACACAGCCCAGCCAGTGTAGGTCTGTCCCATAGCATAATATCGAGACCCATCAACAGAAAGGGTAAGGTCAGAGGAGGGTAAAGGTTGCTAAAGAACAGAGTGTTCGGGGGAAAGGGTGTCCTCTGATAGGCGACACGAATGATGGTCCCCCGAGGTTGGTATTAAAGTAACAGGTTTAAGGAGATTAGAGTGCGTGATGGTGATGGTGATGTGGGGGCTAAGTGTGCATTCCCATTTAGACCATTGTGCTGAGATGACTTTAGAAAAGTGGCCGCCGTCCAAAATGTTATGAACAGCGAGAGGGACATAAATAGTAAGAGAAGCCCCAGAAACCAGCGGGGTTACAACTTTTACAGTCCAGGAGACAGCTTCACCGGCTTGTAGGCAGAGATTAAGTGCAGAGGCTACAGGATCCAAGTGTGTAGAGTAACAGGCTACAAGGCGACGCCTATCGCCATGGGCCTGTGTGAGCACAGTAGAAACATGTCCCCCTTGTACGTGCGTCCAGAGTTCAAAAGGTAAAGAAGGGAGGGGGAAACCAAGTCCCGGATCGGAGAGAAGGGCTCTTTTAAGCTCAGCCAAACAATCATAATGCTCTGGAATCCAAGGAATGGAGTCAGAGGAGGCAAGGGCTCCCCTAAGGAGGTCATGAAGAGGTTGCACTAAGGAAGAAAATCATGGGATATATTGCCTACAGAAGTTTAAAAGACCCATGAGCTTGCGCAGCTTCCGCACCATGGTGGGGTTTGGGGCTGCAGCAACGGTAATCTGTCGATCAGAGGCGAGGGCCTTGGAGTCCTGTGAGATGTTAAAACCTAGATATTGGATGGAAGGCAAAGATAGTTCAGCCTTACAAAGACAGGCTTTTTAACCTGCAGTCGCTAAAAATTGCAGAAGCATCTGGAGAGCTACCAGGTGTTCAGAGCGGGTGGGGGAAGCAAGTAGCAGATTGTCAACATATTGTAGACAGGTGGAAATAACAGAGGACCAGTTAATCCCAAACAAGGCTTTGACCATAACCCAATGGAAAGGGGTGGGACTGTTATGATGACGGTGGGGAAGTCGGGTCTAGGTGAACTGGGTCGGGCCAAAGATAAATGCAAACCAAAGGTCTGAGTCCGAATGAACGGGGAGGCTCCAGAAGCCATTAGCAATATCTAAGACAGTCAAAATACAATTAGAAGGATCAAGGCCCAAAAGGGCAACCGAAGGATCAGCAACAATGGGAACAAGTTTATCAGCATACTGATTAACTGTATGGTTGTCAATAGTAAGATGCCAAGAGCCATTGTACTTCCTCACAGGCTAGGTGGAGAAGGTGGTGGGGGAAGAACAGGGCACTAATATGCTGGTGTAAGGAACGTATAATATCATCTACCACATCCCCGGCCTCAGGCTTGAGGAGATAATGTTTGGTAGGCCCAGGAAGTTGACCAGTAACTTGGATGGGAGGACAGAGGTGCTCAGGTACCAAACTTCAGGACAACTTGTCCTCAGCCCAGATAGTGGGAAACCTGGAACAAAGCTTGTGAAAAGAGTTAAAAACATTCCAAGTGGAGGATGCCGGTTTATTAGAAGCAACAGAGGAGAATGACCGTTCCTTACACCAGGGTACTGTATACGTGCTCAAGAGCTTATCTATGAATGTAATAGAACTTTTATCCAGGTTTAAAGTAGCAGAAAGATTGGAGAGGGCATCGATGCCCAATATGGTCCCTTCAGCATTTGGAGCAACATAAAAGATTTCACCCAAAAAAAAAGAGTTTCAACAAGAATTGGGTGTCTTTTATATGCAGTGATATGCACATCACCCACCCACGAAATGGTGACATGATGTTTGGTGGTAGGGAGAGGAAGATCAGCAATGGAGACAGAAGCCCCCATGTCTACAAGAGTTGTGCATGGCCAGCCCCTCATCCATGCTTGGAGGTGTGGTCAAAGGAGATTTTTGTTTGTGTCTGCAGAAATGACAGGCAAGTGGGCTGAAATGTCCCAGCGATTCATTGAATCAAGCAGTCTGACCATTTCTTCTTTACTCAGATGGGAAAAGAGCTAGCAGAGTAACCATTAGGGTGGGGTGCTATGGAAGAAAGAACTGGGTGGCTCGGGCAGCCAGCAGCCCAGTGTCCAACCCGCCCCACAAGTATAGAATTAGGGGTGGCTGCACAGGAGGCGTGGGTCGCAGGGCCAGGGCGGCATATAGGAGTGTTATTATGAGACCAGAATGGCTGTGGTTGTGCCCTCGACCACGACCCTGCCCTCTGATTGTGCAGTCCCTCCGCACCTGACCAGAGGCACCAGTTGTGGCAGATCATTTTATTTCTGCTTGTTACTGCAGCAACACAGGGGGCTTTATTAGCCAAGGCTAATAGCATATTGGGCTCCATTAGTAAGAACTTTGCCAGCAGATTTAGGGAAGTAATTATTCCCCTCTATTTGGCATTGGTGAGGCTGCATTTGGAGTATTGTGTCCAGTTTTGGGCCCCCCACTACAAAAAGGATGTGGACAAGTGGAAGAGAGACTAGTGGAGGGCAACAAAATTGATCAGGTGGCTGGAGTACAAGACTTATGAGGAGAGGCTCAGGGAACTAGGCTTGTTTAGTCTGCAGAAGAGAAGAATGAGGGGGGATTTGATAGCAGCCTTTAACTACCTGAAAGGGGGTTCCAGGGAGGGTGGAGCTAGGCTGTTCTCAGAGGTGGCAGATGAGAGAACAAGGAGCAACGGTCTCAAGTTGCAGTGGGGGAGGTCTAGGTTGGATATTAGGAACAAGTTTTTCACTAGGAGGGTGGTGAAGCACTGGAATGGGTTACCTAGGGAGGTGGTGGAATCTCCCTCTTTAGAGGTTTTTAAGTTGCGGGTTGACAAAACCCTTGCTGGGATGATTTAGCTGAGGTTAGTCCTGGTTTGAGCAGGCAGTTGGACTAGATGACCACCTGAGGTCCCTTCCAACTTGAATGTTCTATGATTCTATGATTCTAGTTACTTGGAGAGGGCTAGGGGAGCACTGGCATTAGAACTCTGGTTATAAGGGGGAGGCCAGCAATGTTGGTGAACCTCGGATCTTCTGAGTTCCCATTCCCAGACAAGATCCTCTGAGTTAACTCCGAGTTTTTATTATTTTAGTTTTCAGCATCTCGATCATGGCTGCAGCTATGCCGTGCCTGGAGGAGTTACAAGCATCTAGCTTCTTTTTTATGGTGGCAAATTCCTTCTTTAAGTTATTTAAATTATTTACTTTACAGTTTAAGGTATCCTTTTGGGATTTTTCCAAATCAACAGTTTTCTTCTACTTTTTTTCCATAGTCATAGCACAAAATCACAACTCCTTTTACTAGCTTTCCTTTCATCTGACTAGACCACCACAGCAAACTCTCCTTCACATTCTCCTTCCATCTGTCTTTAACCATTCCCTTCTGCACTTTCTCAAGTTTCCTAATTAAAATGTTGAATCTGCCCCCTCTGTGGGAACGCCATTGGAATTCCTTTAACAACACAGCTAGCTGATTCCTGCGGTATAGCACCTATACCCAGTGTTCTGCAACACAATCTCTGCCTTTAGCAGTCTTTGTTTTCAGTGTCCTGTGACACAATCTCTGCCTATAGCAATCTTTGTGCTCAGTGTAGCTGTGGTGTGATTTTTGCATCCATCACCGTTCTTACCAGCGACAACTTCCTGCAGTACTCTTTCCATGCATTCACTGCGGTCTTTCCTGCAATTCGTCACACCAGTCCTCCTGATTGTTTAGACTACAATATTGCTTAGTCCTTTTATCTGTGTGCTTATATAGATAGTCCGGACCAAAAGGGGTGCGGAGGATGCCTCCGGGAACACCCCAACCGAGGTGCGCGCTACAGATGGTAAGATAAATTGTACAAACCTCTATTCTCATTCATGGAGGTTCTCGAGAGTCACCTACCGCAATGGGTAGCTGCACCAGAATTGTTAAACAAAAGGAATTCTTCTCCAAAGAATCCAGCCACACCGATAATACTAAGCAATTTATTTAGCAACGCGTTGGGAAGAGTTCAACAAGCAACTTCAAAGTACAATTATTACAGCAGTTTCTTAAATACATTTCACTCATCAAGATAGACTACACCGGTTTAAACTAATCACCAAAACCAGTTCTATGGATCTTGGGGAAAACAACTCCATATATGGTGGGGAGAGGAGAATGAGCGGGAAATGGTCTCAACAAAAAAGGAAGATACGTTGTGAGGGGCATGAACACATAGATGTGATGGAGGGCAGAGGCACAGTGAGGAGTATGTGATAACACGAGGAACAGTACAAAAAATATCTTGTTCGCTGCTTATCTAGGTACTCTCAGTGCTTGCAGTCATTGGTGTGTTCTGCATAGAGGCCTTACCCCAACAAGAAGCAGCTATTCAATTTTTTGTGTTCTCATCATTGTTCAATTAGGAATAGCAGGTCATGAGCGTATGATAAAATCCCTGAAGGAGGAAAAGGAGCTGCTAAGTCAATAATAATGCTGCAGATTGAATTCCTGCATGCTCCCCCGCCTTGCAGGCAATACAGAACTGCTATCCATGCCCTCCTCAAACTCCACCCACACATTCCTACCAAACCCCTGGCCTGTTTCAGTATTCCATTCATTCCACCTTTTTCAGACAGCTTCCAGAACAATCACTGGACTTACACGCAGCTGTCATAACTCACACTGCCCCTCACTGCTTTCTCTGCTCCTACCCAGATTGCTGTGTGTTGTGAATAAGTGCTATTTAATAAAGACATACTCTGTGAAAAAGAAGCCATCTTGGTCTCTTGTGCTTCCCTCTGCACTCCTCCCAGGGGAAACTTTTCAGCCTTAGGTTCACAAATATTATGGAGCACACCATGGGAATACTTTCCTCAGTTAGGTCTAATCTGTCATAAAAGCATTGCCAGCAAGCTTTTAATATGCCAAGTGCACATTCAATGGTCATTTGGCACTTGCTCAACCTGTTACTGAAGCACTCCTTGCTGCTATCCAGGTTGCCTGTAGAAGGCTTCATGAGCCATGGCAGTAAGGGGTAGGCTGGGTCTCAGAGGTTCACAATGGGCATTTCAACATTCCCCATTGGAATCTTCTGGTCTGGAAAGAAAGTCCCTGCTTGCAGCTTTCTGCACTGGCCGGTGTTCCTGAAGATGCGTGTGTCATGCACCTTCCCTCACCAACCTGCGTTCAGGTCAGTGAAACGCCCATGCTGATCAACAAGCACTTCCAGTATAATAGAGAAATACCCCTTTCTATCGATGTACTCTGGCACAAGATGGTCCGGTGCCAAAATTGGAATATGCATGGCATCTATCATCCTGCCACAGTTAGGGAATCCCACTGCTGCAAAGCCATCCACTATTTCATGCACATTTCCCAGACTCACAGTGCTTTGTAGCAGAATGTGATTAATGGTCCTGCACACTTGTGATAAAACAGTACCAACAGTGGACTGCCCAACTTCAAACTGATTAGTGACTGACCGATAGCAGTCAGGAGTTGCCAGCTTCCACATGGCAATCACCATATGCTTATTCACTGAGAGAGCAGCTCTCATTCTGGTGTCCTGGCACCACAGGGCAGGAGTAAGCTCCACACAGAGTTCCATGAAGGTAGCTTTGCACATTCAGAAGTTTTGTAGCTACTGCTCATCATCCCAACCTGCATCACGATGCGATTCCACCACTCTGTGCTTGTTTCATGCACTCATAAGTGGTGGTGCACTGTGTGCAGACGCTCCGTGAATGCAAACAATAATCCAGCATGGTTAGTTTGCATGGCACACAGCAAGTCAGGTCCCTCGGATTCCTGTTCCAAGTGGGAGCTCATGATATACTGCATGACCAGCCACGATATGTTCAGAACACTGACAACAGTGAAGAGTAGTGCAGGATCCATCCTTTCAGATAGAGATGGCAGGCACACAGGAAACTGGGGCTGTTGATAAAATGCCACAAAACGCAGTTGGAAACCCATGGAATGATGAGATGCAAATCACTGCATCATGGGATGTTGAGCCTGCACCCATGATGCATTGCGATCCTCTCTGCTTTCCCAGAACTCCTAGTGGCACAAGGTGTGAGTTGCACAGTGGGATAGCTGCCCACAGTGCACTGCAGGTTATGGGTGTTTCTGTTTCTTCACTTCAGAGCAATAAAACAACTTCTACAGTTACAATTGGATCAGTTGAAGATTTTTGTCTGGGTTGTTTTAGTTTTCTACTCACACCCTGTTCACATTTCCAAACAGATCAAAATGGCAAAGTGAGCTAAATTTAGGTCCTTTAGTTCCTCTCTCCATCTCAGCCTGGCTTTGTGCGTTCATCCCTATCTGTATCAATCTGCAATTGGCTGCTAGAGATACTCTCTGCTTCCTAACATAATTCAGACTGTAGCTGTCTTTTTCTGTGCTTTAATAATTATCCCCATGACAGCTGGGTAGTGAAACTGTTCTGAACTCCAAGAACCAGAGCCTCAGCTACTGTAAAATTAGCACAGCTCTGTTGCCTAACGCAGCTATGCTGATTTATATTAGCTGGTGATCTGGCAGCCAAGTTTTAAACCATTATTATTTAATTTATGTACATTTTTACTAACTACCTTCAAGTTTTTATATTAGTTATTGAAGGATTTACATGTCTTTGTCATTCATAACTCATCACTGACTAGCTTTTAGGTAAAAAAAACCAAAAAAACTATTCATAGACTCAATAGCTGGAGGATTATTCATAGTCTTAATACAAGGAGCAAGAGCTTGAAGCTAAAGGAAGGAAAAGTTGGTTAGATGTTTGGAAGTTTGTGGAAGTAAAAGCAATTAGGTAGTAAAATGGACTTTGATGGTGAATAAGGCACATCACTTGCTAAGAATCCCTGGAATAGACAAAACTGGTGATAATGAGGCATTAGCAGTTCCCAAACACTTTCCTGGAACTCCGATACTATAGTGATGGCCCATTAAAATGGATAAAGATTTCGTGCACTATAAAATAGGGATCCTGTCATTGCTTACAACCATCTTGTACTGGTTAGGCAAGTGGCAAGCTCACACTTCTGTTTTATCATTATGTCATCCTCTAAAACCCTTGCGTCCCCATTGGCCTGTCTCGTCCACCATCTCTGTCCTGTCTGATGGCTAGACTGTAAGCTCCATGGGGATGGGACCATCTTCTTTATGTGTTTGTACACTGCCTCGCACCACAGGCCTCTGAAGTTTGATTGGTGATCCTAAGTGTAATTGAATACAAATAAAAATTAAGAGCAGCAACAGCACTGGACTGATATGTATATTAACCAGCATACCAAAAAAAAAAAAAGAAGAAGAATCAGTTTCTGGTGTCATCTCAAGCAAAGCATCAAACACCTCTTTTCCTGCAAAGCAGAAGAAGTCCAATAACTAAATCCAAACAAAGCCATGATCCTGTTCTATATATCATAGCTCCTCAGCTCTAACAACCCTAACATCTTGGCCAGTGGAGTAAATAACCGTGCTCAAAATCTAAAAGTGCTCAAGATGCTAGACCAGAGACAAAAATCAAAGTTAAAGGTCAAGTTAAATCATCTTTGAAGAGCACAGATTAATAAACAGTCCCAACTTTAGTGTTTCACAAGATCTTACCCCAGAAGGACAGAAAATTTTTCCAAGCTAATTTGAATCAATTTTGAGGGTATCCTTGTGTTTACTAATGAGAAGCTACAGTGTAAAATGTATGCACTTGAGGAAAGCCGATCTTCAACTAACTTTATTAACAAGTAGGAAGAACAATACAAGAACCTTTTTAACTTTATTATACTATCATACTTTTCAGGGAAACTCTAGTACTTGTTCCACTACCATGAACTCCTGTGAATTGAAATCTGACTGAAGGAACATGAGCAAAAATAATAAATAACATGGTATAAAGTCTGTGGGAGGAGCTTTCTTGGATAGTGAAGGGGTGTGTGTTACGTGTTTAATACCAGGTGACTTATCTCAAGCCATTCTTTGTTCTTCCTGCTTGTTTTCCTTACAACCCGCTGTTAAATTAAACTAAACTATATTCCTACAGTAAAATCCCAATAACCAGGTGTAGCAAGGCTGGCCGTCCCTCCCCGTCAGTCTTGGAGGGGAGGCCACACATCCTCACTATCCTGCCTCGGCAGGGCAGTCTCAGCTCAAGGCAGGAAACAGTCAAAAGGGCCCCGGGCGGGACAGCAACTAGTACAAAGGCCCCGGATGGGGCAGCAAACAGAGTAGCTCCCCAGACAGGGCTGCAAACAGTTCAAAGGCCCTGGGAGGGGCAGCAACCAATCTTCAGGCCAACAGGGTGGTCAGGGTAGGGGGAGAGGGATGCAGGCCCATCCGACTCCACTGTGTCCCAGCCCAGGTCCCTAGCTGTGGCCAAGGGGTCGGCCACCGAGTCCGTGGGGTATGTCACAGAGTCAGCGGGGTCCCAACCGCAACACGCTGAGTCACCGTCCGGCTCCCCGGTCTCCGGTGCGTGTGGCCCCTCCCCTGGGCTACTTCCTTCCCCTTTTCCCTCGGGTACCTGGTATCCTGCCAGTCTTCCTCATCAGGGTAGGTGCCGAGGGGCAGGTTGTAGAACCCTCGATCTTGTCAGGAGGTGGCAGGTGGGCAGCTCTTCAGGG
Source organism: Emydura macquarii macquarii (assembly GCF_026122565.2). Taxonomy (NCBI): domain Eukaryota; kingdom Metazoa; phylum Chordata; order Testudines; family Chelidae; genus Emydura; species Emydura macquarii. The sequence goes on along the minus strand of NW_027133761.1, from coordinate 35,630 downwards.
CTGCCTGCAGGGGGCAGTTCTTCCAGGTCTGGCCCGGTCAGGGCCCACGCCTCGCCATTGTCCATTCCAATTCCAGGGGTAGCTTTTCCAGGTCTGGCCCTCCACATCTGCTTTGGACAACTCTTCCAGGTCTTCACCCCTCGGGACTACCAGGCCCGATGGGGTGCGTGGATCTGGGGTTACCGCTGAGCCCCAGGTCTCACTCTGCTCCTTTGCCAGCACCCAGATGTCGGCCCTGGTCCGCCTCCCTGGGTACTTGGGCTCAGTCGGCTCACCTGGGTACCAGACCGCAGGCAGAGCTGGAGGGATGTCCTTCCCCTCTGGGAGCTGGCCGCCAACTGAGCACCTGGGCCTCTCTTTTGTACTTCCTGTCCTGTCCCCTCGCTTCCGGGTTGGCAGACAGGCAGTCTCTGGCTCCGCCCCCACAGGTCCAGCCTGTTGATCCGCGTCAGTCTTGGAGGGAGGCAACACCTCCTCACTACACCAAGTTAAACACAATATTCATAAGTTCATAATATTCATAAGAGCAGCCTGTGATGAGTTGGGAATTTTGGTAATATTTTTAGGATTCCTACACATTATGCAGTTTCCTTCTGTGCTTTGCATTGCTCTGCATGGAGTGTACAGGGTTAAAAAGCTGCTCTTGGGGTAGAGCACAACATAAGGTGTTGGTTCACATAACTATCTGGAGTGGTATGAAATGACTGACTGAAACTGATCCATATCCATGAAGGACTCAGAAAGACAATGGGAATCACAAGAACTGAACTACTGACACCGATCCACAGGAAACTACAACAGGCAGAACATGTGAACTCAACGTGGGTCTGCAGGAGGAAGACAATGGATCAAGTAGTAACAGCAGGCAAGGTTAAGAGCTGGCGTTCGGAGAAACACAGCAGCTCTAATCTAGAACTGACATAGAGAGAGTGAGCGCCCACCAAAACAGATTCTGCAGCAGCGCGGCAGGGTAGAGCCCTGAGTTTGGGCAGTCTGAGCTCTGCTTTCACCTTTGCCTCTCTATGCTAACCTAAGGACTTCCCAGTGCTGTATTCTAGCTGACTAATAAAGCCTCCTTTGTTTTGATAAGGCTGCCTGGTATCACCACAAATACATACTGAGGTGCACTGATCCGTGAAGATGGCAAAAAGTCTCTGAACAGGAAACTCTCTCAGCTGGACTCGCCGGGCAGAGCTCACAGTGTTCAAGAGGAGTCCTGGAGCCCAGAGTCTCCATGGCCTACCCTTAAGGAAGGGTGGGCATACTGCAGGGGTTCCTCCAAGAGACTGTTTGAAAGATGGGGTGATAGCTCAGATCATGTTGATCTGTGACACAGATCTATCACAGTGTGCCATACATCTTCACAAGGAAGAAAGGAGCTTATATTAAAGAGCACAACTATGCTGGATAGAATAAGGACTGTTTGGTGCTTTTCAGTCCTGTATAGCATAAGAAAGAGGTTATACAATAAACCTTATGAGAGAGTGTCCTCATGGGGGCGTAATGCAGTTTAACTAATCCACTTTGAATTCACACCTTTAGGTAGTTCAAATTAATTTTCCTGAGTGTCCCCCATGTAGACAAGCCATGCATCTCATGTTCTAAAGAGATTTTAGGCACCTAATCCCTTTAGAAAATGAGACAGGCTCTTAAATCAGAGATGGGTTGCAATGCTGAGTGCACCAATGCCAAAATATCTTTAAAAAGTTCAGCCTTACTCACTATTGTGTAAAGTGAGCTGTATTTGATTTCAGAAAAATTGATTTCCATAGATTTATCTGCATATTTTATACAAGTGAATTTTACAAACATAGAAACCGGGTGTAGCTTCTTCTAATTCTGACTTTTTCTTGACCTCACTAATAGAGGCCCATTTTGTCAGAATAAATACATCCTGTAGTAGAAAGTGAGAGCTTGAGACATGAGGCCTAGTATAAAACAGGCCAGATATGAGGCCTGAGCTAAAAAAGTAGATGGGCCCTGCTGTTATAAAACAGAGTTAACAGAAGTCAGGCTGCAAACCTGCTGGTAGGGTCACAGAATCTGGCAAGAACACAGCTGGTACTGCAACAAACACACATTCCTAAAGAAGTACTAGTCATATAACACTCGCATGCACATTCTAGGAAGGTGGTACCAGAACCCCCCCAGTACCAAGCATGGTACTAGTACTCTCCCCAAAGATAACAAGAACATGCTGACCCTTCTTTTAGATAAGGTCTGGATGACAGTATGATGGATAGAGATGTTTCGATCAAACCATCAGGTATAAGGTAAAGGGTAGTATCTCACCACGTCAGAAGGGCACTACGTCAATTGTTTGCATCAGTGTATAAAAGAGGGTTTCAGGGTGTGTGTCTTTGGCCGGCCAAGTGGGTAATGGAAAGTCCCGCCATTTACTGAGCCAAACCCATTGCAATGAGCATCCATGTCTGAGTGTACCGATAACCACTGAGCCAGGGCATTAGGACCATGCTTTGTTGAAAATAAACCTGACCAGGGGCCTTCACTGCGGAGTCCAGGTCTGTGTGCATTTATTGTGTGGTTCGATCAAAGTTTGCTTTGTCCACTATCTGCACAGAGTGGGAGCAGCACACTGAAGGCCGTGTGAGTGTTTTAGCACCAGACAATGCATCCCTGTGGCATTTAGAGGGATATACATTTTTATTTTGCCATCTCATCTTCATCGGCACTGATGAGGCCTCATCTGGAGTACTGTGTCCAGTTTTTGTCCCCCACTACAGAAAGAGTGTGGACAAATTGGAAAGAGTCCAGCAGAGGTCAACAAAAATGATTAGGGGACTGGAGCACATGACTTATGAGGAGAGGCTGAGGGAATTAGGCTTGTTTAGTCTTCAGAAATGAAGAATGAGGGGTTGATTTGATAGCAGCCTGTAGCTACCTGAAGCGGGGTTCTAGGGAGGATAGAGCTAAGTAGTTCTTATTGGTGGTAGATGACAGAACTAGGCGCAATGGTCTCAAGTTGCAGTGGGGGAGGTGTAGGTTGGATATTAGGAAAAACTTTGTCACTAGAAGGGTGGTGAAGCGCTGGAATGGGTTACCTAAGGATGAGGCAGAATCTCCATTTTTGAGGTTTTTAAGGCCTGGTTTGACAAACCGTGGCTGGAATGATTTACTTGGGGTTGGTCCTGCTTTGAACAGAGGGTTGGACTAGATGGCCTCCTGAGGTCCCTTCCAACCCTCATCTTCTATGATTGTTCTACTGCATATTCGGGTTAGAAAATCCTAAATCTTGAGAAAATGGAAGTCAGGCAACAAGCATACAAAGCAAGATGTTTGATTGCATGGAGGGACATAAAGTAGCCTGTCCATTCTAAATGCTAAGCATATATTTGTTCTGAAAAACAAACATAAACGTCTGCCTTAGACGACACCTTAACATGTGGTAGCTGGAGAAAGTGTTTTCCAAAGGAAACAATGGTTAACCTCTTGCTACTAAGGGCCAGAATGAGGCATCAGAACTTTTTATATAGTTGAATATATGGCAGAGGTTCCCTCCCACCACCAGTATCTCCTGCATAGGCAGTGGGGCTATATATTTTTTTAAAAATCCATTCTTGAAGCAAAGAATGTCTTGCATTTCCAGTGCTGGCTCAAGTAAGATAAAGCAAAACAGGCATTTCTGAACTGCACACTCAGACTGTCTGTACTCAGGAGCAGGGGAGAAAGTTGCCAATTGTCTTTTTAGCTAGGAGACATTTTTAAAAGCAGTTTAAAGGGTAAAGTAACAAACCTGGTCCTCAGCTAGTGTAAATCAGCAGAGTGTCATAGACCTCAATGGAGTGAGGCTGATTTATGCTGGCCGAGGAGCCACCTAGCCAGTTTCAGAAGAAAGAATTTTAAAATAGAAATTCAAAGCAAGGAATATTGTACGGCTTCATCTTACACTGTAAAAGCTATGGATCGGTTCCTCAGTAGGTGTAAATTAAGCTGATATCAGTAGGGCTACTTCAATTTATTCCAGCCAAGAATGTGGACCAGTAAGTGAAATCTTGGCAAACAACACACTGTTTGTTAGGGATAGATCCAGAAGAAATATATTATCCTGTGTCTCGGTATGAGTGATTTGATCAAGTCTGAGTTATGAACTGCTGATTTCTCCATTTATCACTCACAGTTCTTAAAATTGCTGTTGCTAAATAAAGGGGTGGGGGTGGGGACAAAACACAACACAAAAATATCAGAAATTACTTTGTCCTGCAAAAGACCAGAATTTGAGTGCATTAACAAACATTGAAGCCCCTATGAACTTACTGTGCTTTCACTGGGTTATTTTGCTTTCCTCAGATACATTCATACTAATCACTTCTCTGTCAAAATGGTATTGTGAGCATTTTGTAGTGCAGAAAAGCATTAGATATCGACCACCGCTACCAGAGACAGGAGACTGAGCTTGACAGACCAGTGGTCTCATCCCATGTAACTAGGGCCCTATCAAATTCATGGTCCGTTTTGGTCAATTTCACAGTCATAAGACTGTACAAATCGTAAAGTTTCAGATATTTCAGATATTAACATCTGCAATGTAATGGTGTTGTAACAGTGGGGGTCCTGGCTCAAAAGGGAGTTGTGCAGGGGTCACATGGCTATTGTTGGGAGGGCTGTGGTATTGCCTCCCTTACTTCTTGCTGCTGCAGGCAGGTCACTGCCTTCAAAGCTGGTCACCTGGCCGGCAGCTGCCGCTCTCCAGTGTCTAGCTCTGAAGGCAGCAGCACAGAAGTAAGGGTGACATGATACTAGGGAGAAGCCATCACTTTCGGGAGGAGCAGGGCTGGCTTTACACATAGGCAACATGGTGACCCCCTCCTCTCACTCCCTCACACACAGCCAGCCCAAGACCCCATTAGTCTCCAAGCACTGGGCCCAGAGCTGGAGAGGGGTAGGGCTAGGGGCTCCCAGACTGGGGCCTCCTGTTATGCACCAGGCTCCAGCTGCTTGTTCCAGCCATGATGGGAAGAGACAGGACATTCTTTTTCCCCTGCATGAGCCACTCCCGGGACCAGGTCAGACATACCACTGGGAATCGACTCCTTCCTCAGGAAGTATCACGGCTGCAGGCTAGGATCCCAACTCTGAAGGCAGCGATGCCACCAGCAGCAGCACAGAAATAAGGTGGCATGACATGGTATCACCATCCTTATTTCTGTGCTGCTGCTGGGAGGGTGCTAACTTCAGAGCTGGGTGCCTGACCAGCAGCCGCTCATCTCCAGCCACCAAGCTGTGAAGATAACGCAGAAGTAAGGGTTGCAATACCACAACCCCCCTACAATAGCCTTGTGCCCCCATTTTTCCCTATTACTCCATTTTGGGTTAGGACCCCCCAGTTTGAAAACTGCTGCTCTCACTCTTGAAGTCTGTATAATGATCATGGTCTGAGATGCATTTTTCCACGGCCTTGAATTTGGTAGGGCCCTACATATAACAAACCCTGAGTTCCTGTGAATCCCCTTTTAACTGCAGTAGCTGGATGAAAGAATATAATGCATATTGCATCCATTTAAACAACAACTTCATTTTTTTTTTAAACTGAGTAACAGATTTTCTCTAGAAGCTGCAGAGATTACACATTGCTAAAGGTCAGATTGTGAAGGACCACTGAATTCATGGGTGGAGTAGAGGATGTGCCATGACACAAAGATCCTCTCCCACTTATGGACCCTGTTCCAAAATACATGGGGCAGTTATATTCCAAGCACTTTCCTAAGCACAAGGACCTGGCTAGCCTGACTAGCCACTTCCAAAGGGACAGAGAGGAGGTAGAACCAGAAGTCAACTCTTTTTCTGGCACAGAAAAGTGTCCACTGCATCTCTTTTATGGGGCGTACCAACAGGAACATTCCCAGCTCGGTGCAGCACTGTCTCCTCCAGATCTCTCACTGCAGTGGCCCAGCTGCTCCCGACAGTGCCATAAAAGCACAATTGTGCCTCATATTATAAGCAGTCTTCTTTAGCTTAGTACTCCAAAACCATATAAGCCCTCCAGTGTTCAAGCACGCTCCAGCATGCAGATTTGTGTCTTTGTCGTGCAAATAAGGTTTATTTTTACACTGGATTCTCCCTAGTTCTATTTAGTTTTTAAATCTCAAAGGCTACAAACAAGAGTAAATCCAATGAAAATCTGCTATTTTTATTTGCTGTACAGCATGAGCCAACTGCTATGAGGCAAAAATGGACAGCAATAATCTATGGATGCTTCAGCTACAATCCCACATCAGATTTCCACATTTCAGAAACATGAATGATAACAAATGATAGAGCTAAAGGTCTTGATGAATGGGGCCCCTTCCCTTAGAGAGGCTCCATACACTAATAGATCCCTCACTGATTGGCAAAGAAAACCCAGCCTGAGCTACAAGCAAAGCTTCCTTCCTAAATTTTCTCCCCTTCCTCCTTGGTATATTCACCCCCAAGTGCCTGTTGTAGTGCAGAGGCAGTCTCAGCTCGGGGCGGGGAAAAGCCAAAAGGGCCCCGGGTCGGACAGCGACCAGTTTCCTCCAGATCTCCTTCAGATCTCTCACTGCAGTGGCCCAGCTGCTCCCGACAGTGCCATAAAAGCACAATTGTGCCTCAGTATGCTCTCCCCCAAGTGCCTGATGTAGTGCCATAAAGTAGACACTACAGTAACAGAAGGGGTTTTTCTATCACTATAATAAATCGACCCCCTCAACAGGTGGTTGCAAGGTTGACAGAACAGTTCTTCCATCAACTTAGCTACAACTGCAGTGGGAAGAAGGTCAATCTAACTATATAATAGAAGCATGATATTTTTAAAACAACCCTGAGTGATGTAGCTAGGTTGATCTAATTTCTAGGTTGAGATCAGGCCTAGGTTAATGGAAGAATTCTTCCATCATCCTAGCAGTGTTTATACCAAGTGTGGCAAAACACCACATGTAAGTGTGGCTGAAGGCTGTGGAGCTGGCACTCTGGGCAGGAGGCACAATTTCAGTGGACCACCAGATAGACCCCTGGACAGAAGAACCACTGCAGGATTTGGTCGAGAGTCTTCTCTATCCCTAGGTGTATCCAAAACAAATGGTTATATGCTAGATCTAGCACTGCACTCTGATTTCGTCATGGTACCAGGAGCTGCTCCTCCTCTTCCTCTTGTACCCAGACCACCCTTTACAACAGGTCCCTTCTGATCATGAAGTATAACCCCAGGCTTTTGGTCCTTCCCTGCCCTGGGACCGCATTCACCTCCACCACTTCTTTCCTGATATTGTTGTATAGTGGCCTGGTCTTGTGCAAAATTCCCAAGGGCAGGCCCAATGTTCTCAATTTCAAAGGAACCTGTTTCAGTCTCTTTGCCTGGGTTGGCTCCAATGGGGCTAGGTCCAGGTTCTGGTTCGTCAACAGCCTGTGTTGTCCCCCTGGTGGCTGGACAAGGTTGCCTTGCTACAAGCGCAGCCTTTTGGTTCTGGGTCAGGATTCTGCTTCCCAGTCTTTTGTTTGCTCTTATTTGTCGCCGAATCTCCTGCGGTTTCCTGGTGGCGGTGAACAGATCCTGGACTAAGTCGGAGAAGACTTGGGGAGGACCTCCTACCGGGACCTCAGCACCCTTCCCGGGGTCACTACCCATCTCCATTTAACTGACCTGGAGTAGGCACCCAAACCCTGGGAAGTCCCAGTCTATGAGGACTGGGTATGGCACTTTAGGGACCACCTCCACTGTCACCCCCTTGGTATTCTCTTGAATTTTGATCTGGACCGGGATGGTCGGGTAATAATTGACAGTGCCATGCACATGTTATTCCAGTGAGCTTGGCTCGGGACAACTGGTCCTGGCCCACCAGTTTATCTGAGACCAGTTTAACGGCACTCCCAGAGTCCACTAATGCAGTGGTTTCATCTTTACGGGGCACGTGTATCTATGGGGATCAGGCTGCAGGGTCCGGCAAGATCACCCAGAGCACATTTCATGGGTTCCTAAGCCTTTGGGCATTGGGCTGTTATGTGTCCTACCTCCCCACAAGCATAGCACCTGTACCCCGCTTGGCATATCCCCCTATCTTCGGGCTGCTGAGCCCTATGCCATGACCTTCTCTCCTGAGTTCCCCAAACCGCTTTGCAGCCTCTGGCCTCCAGCTCCCTTTATCGCCAGCATGGGTTTGTCCTGGGGCAGAGCAGTCTCAGTCTCGCCGCTTCCCAAACTGGTGTCTGGGGTTGTTTGTTTTCACGTCTGCTGCTCCCCTCCTGGTGAGAAGCACTATCTCCTATATTGGGGGAAATATTTGCTCCTGCTGCCACAAGCCTACTGGCAGCTTGTGTCTCTCGTGCACCGCCATCAGCCCACTTCCCCTCAGTTGCAAAGACACCATCCTCTGCCCCATCCCCTCGTTCTGCTGGGAGATGCAGCTTCAGCTGCCGCCGGTGGCACATGGCTGAAAGGCGCTCGAGGGGTCATTCCTGGTGCCTCATCAAGGAACCCGGTACTGGGTCTATTATTCAACAGGGGAGGCTCGGTGCTACCTCCACCAGGCGACGGGACATGTCTGGAGGGAGGCCCAGGACCTACAAGATCTTGGAAGGCAGCAGCCAGGCCAGCGGTGGCGACCCTAGCTATCCAGTCCCTCTGGATGCCCCTCCTTCTCCATCATGGACATCACCTTTGCTCGGGCCCGAGGGTGCCCCCGCTGGAACATCCAGGAGAGCAGGTGGGCTCCGCTGACACCTGGCATAGTCCAGTGGGGCCTGCGGAGAAAAGGAAGCCAGGACCGCCACTTTCGAGCACTGGAAGAGGCTCACACCAGGAGGAGGCCTCTCCTTCCCCCACAGCCCTGCCCACGCTTTCCTAACCCCTGCGCTTTTGCCCCCTAGTCCTGCCCCCGCTGCCTGACCCTCCATCTTGGAGGACTGGGTGCTTGTGCAGGGCAAGCCCAGTACCCCCTCCCTACTGAGGGGGGAGAGAGCCCCTGTAAAACCAGGAAGGGGGCTGCTGGAGCCAGGCGTTCTGCTGTGCCCCCTAAAGAAGGCCAGCAGGGGGCACTGGCCAAGGAAGCTGTGGCAGCAGATGTGGGCCACACCATCTCCCTCCTCGAGTCCCTCCTCGAGGAGCTCCCGGCTGGAAGCCCCTGCGCCCCCTTGTCATCTGAACCGCCCACTGGTGCTGAAGCTACTGGCTCCTCGGCCACCACCGGGGAGGCCTTCATGGTGGCGGGGGGGACCTATCGTCTGTCCTTGAAGAAATCGATGCCCTGGATGCAGGGGGTTGATGGACGCAGCGCCCAGTCCCCATTCTCCCTCCCCTCCCTGGTTTCACAGACTGCTTCCCTCGCTCCCGTTCCTGGGGAAGCCCCAGGCCCCTTCGCCTAGCCCACCGGGGGCGACACCCCCACTGCCACCAAAGCAGCCCTTGTAGCAATGGCTGGGGCCAAACAGCCAGGCTCCGGGCCACAGGGCGCCCCTTCCCCTGCCATGCGATGGCCACTCCTCCTCCCCCTGAGGGTTGCAGCCCAGCTGTCCTTTCATGAGGGGCCGAAGTCATGGGCACCGAGACCACCAAAGTGCCTGGGCCTGGCTCCATGGAAGACACCCACACCTTGCCCACCCATCTAGCTCCTGGCCATGATCAGGAGACACTGCACTGTGCTGACCTGGTAGGTGGGGCCACAGAACCCACCACCGATCCTGACCCTGACCCCTCCCCCGCTCCTTGTCCTGAACCTTTCCCTGCCCCAGATCCAGCCCCTCTCCCTGCTCCCAATCCCCCTCCAACTCACTCCATCATCCCCAACCCTTCCTCTCCTCCCCTCACAACCTGTGCCTCTGCTGCCCCGGAGTTGTCTCCTTCCTTCTTTAGGGCTCCCAGAGAGTGATCTTTGCCTTCACCTTTCCCAGCCCTCTTGGGTCTGCTGCCTTCCCTCCACCGCCACCCCTACTCCATCATGGAGGAGGCCCAGGCCAGAGGATGACCCCCTGATGCATTGCAGGATGAGCTGAGCTCCTTTCTCAGGGACACACGTTTTGCCCGGAACCGAGTGCAGCTCACCCTGATAATGAAGTATGGGGGGAAGTCCACCACGTCCTCCGGGACATGGGGGCCATATTGAAGGAGGAAAAAGGGACAAGGAGGCAGGAAGCAGCAGCCTATCAGCGGTCCCGTAGTTTCCGTGATGCCCTGATGGCTTTCGGGACCAACCATGGGTTGCTGTAAAATCAATTGGGGGCCGCTAGCATTCCTGCCCACGAGGTTCCCCCCCAGCCCTTCTTATAATCACATCATCATCATCACCTTGAATGCCAGGGGCAGCAGGATGAGTGCTCTTCTTCGTTCGGGAGGGGGGTATTCTGTGGCAGTATCCATAGGGATCCAGGCGCTGAGGCCAGCTGGCAACTGGAGTGGGGGAACGGGGTGTTCCTTAGTCACCTCTCCGCCTGCACGAGTGGAGTGGCCAGCCTGTTGTCCCCCAACCTGTAGCCTGAGGTGCTGGGGGTCGCCGAGGTTGTGCCTGGCCGCATGCTGCATCTCTGGGTTAGCATGGAGAGGCTGGTCTTGAACCTTGTCAAACTCTATGCCCTGAATTCGGGACCAAGACAGGTGTGGTTTTTCCAGCAGGAGTCTGCCTTCCTTGGAACCTTGGATCCTCACAAATGTCTGGTTCTGGGTGTGATACTACCTGTTCCCAGGGTAGCCAACTGGTAATGCCAAGATCAGGGCAGGCTGCAAAAGGAGAGCAGATTCTCCCCACGCTGGTGGGTGACACTGAAGCCTGGCTTCCCAACCAGCCACGAACTGCTTCTGATTACCCCACACTGGATATCAAGAAGCCAGTCCACAAATGCCCACAGCCCCCTTCACTGCATTTCAGCTCCGGGCTCCCAAATCAGCACCAGGTCCAATAAAGAGACCAGTTATTACCACTCTCTGCTCTTTCCTAAAAAGGTTCCCTCTGACCCCAAAGTGTCAGCCACAGCACCAGATCAATAGAAGTTTGGATCTTACCTAAAATACCATGCTGTCAGCCAATCCTTTAGTGTCTAAACTTAAGGTTTATTGTAAAAAGAAAGAAATAAACCACGAGAGAAATGTTAAAGGGTTAAAGTAAATCACAGATATACAAATGATTAAAAGTCCATATACATCAGGTTTCTGGAAGAAATGTGGATTTGCAGGCTTGTGTAGTTATCTCTGCTTCAGATCCTGTACCTGGATGAGCGTGCATCCTTCAGTTCAGCTGCAAGACGAATTGGTCCAGAGATAAGAAATAAGCATTACATTTATTAATAGAATGCTTGGCCTGAAACTGGTCATGGAAGGCCTGGCCTGAAGTTGTAGCCTGAAACTGAAATAAAAGGCCCAGGCTAAACCATTAACAGAATGCCTCAACTGAAATGTTAGGATAAAGATGTTAAAGTCACACAAGAGGTCTCTGAACCACACCCGAGAGGCAAGTCTCTGTTATGAGCCTTAATTGAAGTCTGAACAGACTTCACCTGTTTGATAAGTACCAGTACTTGTCCCTTTGTCTTACCGGCCCCACAGAGACTCACATCATTGTATACTCAAGTGACTCATTGGGCGTCTCTGGGAGGGCGTCTGGTGTGCCCACTATGCATTGTGATTGTCTACTTTTTTAAGTATAAACTGTGAATCCAATCCCACTATACGATCAACATGTAAATGAACCTAAGCAACCCCTATATAAGTCTTTTGTATCTGTTAACCAGTTGAAGTACATTTGCCCAGCATCCAGACATGCTGCTTGACTTCCCTATAGCCACTTGGGTTTTCCCTATGGCTATAGTATTCCCCATAGCTATGGTTATGTGACTGTGTGTGTGTCACAATTAAAGCTGCACCCGATCCAACTCTAAAATGTAGCAGTGTGATTCTTTTCCACGACAATTTGGTGCCGTGACTCGGATCTCCAAGCGCTAGACTTGCCAAGGAAGGACCGTGGATCGCTCCCCTTCAACCCCTCGGCGCCATTCAAAGGTAAGAGACTTTTTAAATCTCTATTTGGGGTCTTGAAGGAGGGCTGTCCATAGGCTTCCTATTTGAGAACAGCCAAGCGAGATCCGAACTTTTTTAAGGATCGGGGTAAGCTTTAAATTGTCTGTGTCTATCTGTTTTGTCTGTATGTAACTGAAGTGGTCACTTGGTTTATTGTGGGCTGCAGACCTTAAGTCTCCCCACTTGGTTTATTGTGATCACTTGGTTTATTGTGGGCTGCAGACATTAGGTCTCCCCCACCTGGGTTATTGTGATACTGGAAAGCGCGCCAGGTACTGCGGGCTGGAGACACAAGTCTCTACCCCGGCAGGTTTTACTGCGGGCTAAAGATGAAAGGCTTTACCCCGTCAGGTACTGTGAGCTGGAGACGCAAGTCTCCACCTCGACAGGTACTGCGGGCTGGAAATGCAAGTTTCCACCCCGGCAGGTTTTACTGCGGGTCGAGGACGCTCCCCGTCAGGTACTGCAGGCTGAGGATATTAGTCCCCCTGGCAGGTTTACTGCAGGTTTTACGGGCTGAAGGACACTATTAGATCCTTACCCCGGCAGACTGCGGGCTGTGGACACTGTTAGATCCACACCCCGGCAGGTTTAGGTTTTACTGCAGGTTACACGGGTCCCGGCAGACTACAGGCTAAGGATCATGTCCTCTGCCTGGTAGGTTTTTGATTTCACTGCCAGCTGAAGGTAGAAATCTTCACCTTGGCAGGATTGGGTTCTTCCTTTCCTTCTCTTTATAAACTGAAGCTACATAGATTTATATTTTCTCCTCTGTCAGCTAAGGATGGGAATTTTCGCCTTAGCAAGTTTAAGTTTCTGTCAGTGGAGGGCTGGTTCTTCCCTGTAGCAGGTTTAAGCATTACACCCAGGAAACTTCAGAGAGTGGGAAAGCAATGTTTGGGTATGACCCAAATGATTGTGCTTAGCTAAATGAGCCGTTGACCAGGTCTTGGACTAAGGCAAGTTCTAGCCGCCCTGATTCCACTGCAAGCCTTGTTGGCGCTAACCGGTGTGAGTCAATTGCAAGGGGGCTTGCCTGAACCTAGTGACCCAACGGACAGGCGGAGTGTTTTGCAGCCGAAGAGGCTATCCCTTTCCCCTTCAATTCATGAGCTTCCTTAGATCCGTTGTCCAAATGGACTCCTGTGACTTTGGAAGACCCCTTCTGTGTCTTGTCTCCTTTCCTAACCCCCTCCCGCTAAATAAGCGTTCCATCATCGGGTTCATTTCACCCCAGCTGTGTTGTGGGCTGAATTGAAGCGGTGTGGATCCCTCAATAAGCCATTCCTATGTATGTGTGTGAGTGTGTGTGATAAGGGGAACAGGACAATCCAGGCAAGTGTCAGGTCCCCCAAAGGGAACCCCAGTGTATTATCTAGTATGCATTAAGCTCCCTGAACTTGCAAGTTTCTAGCAAATTGGCATTCTTACACCAAGAATGACCTGGTCAGGCAATTCCCCCATGTGAAAACACTTGCTTTGGATAAGATAATGCATTTAAGAAAAGTGCTAGAGTCTCCAGAATCCTGAGGGCCCCAGTTATAAAATGCATTTTTGAATTAGTATAATAAAGCTTCAAAAAGTCAGAAACTTGAAATCTCAAAGCCTCCCAGTAAAAATTAAAACAGCAATGGAAGGAGGTTCGGGTCTAACATCTGTAAGACCCCTGTAAATGTTTGTCTCTGTCTCTGTCTATGCCTGTCAGCATGTGTGAGTGTGAATGAAGGTACCTGTGTCTCTGTAATTATTGTGTTAAGACTGTTTTCTTGAATGTTACATTGGTAATACTGTTTCCCTAAGTAAAGAACTATATTAAGGTTGTTACAGTGTTAATACTTTTCCTATTAATGCTATTTACTAGGTTTCTGTATTCCCAATAAGGGTGGCTTGTTGCCTTATCCCCTAGAAGGAAAATAGATCTTGTGATATTTGCTATTTGGGTAATATTAAAAATGTAAGGGGAGAACAGTAATCATGCCATCGTTGTTGTGAATACCGGGGGTGCACACCCAAGGAAACTTTGTCAGTTTCAACAGTGCAAGGAGTCTGTGTGGGGGGCTGTTGAAATCCCTATTTGTCAGTTTCAGCAGCACAAGCAAGAGTGCTTGCCTGTTGAATCCCCTACTTGTAAATTTCAACAATGCAGGAGCCTGCCTGCCTACTGAAAAACTTAAAACCAGGCTTAGTAACTGTCCCAGATCAAAAGCACATTAGAAATCCTCTGTGCAATTAACAAAGTATTCTTACAGCCCCAGGTAGCTGCACTGCCAGGGTTGTCACACTTGAATGAGTTTGGGAAAATGTCTTACGAATTGCCCCAGATGCTCCAATGATGTCCTCAAGGGGAGGAAAGGATCATTAAATTTCTAAAGGAAAAAAAAAAAAGGTTGGAAACCTATGGTAAAAGAAGGATGGAAGGTTCAGAAACCTATGGGTAAAAGATGGATGGATGGGTATGTGTGAAAGACAGTTTGTTGTGGTGGTCTGATCAAACGAAAGAAAAGCTAGGAAAAAGAGTAAAAGATTAACCCTATAAAAAAGCTGGAGGAAATGAAACAGTTAAAAGTTGTAAATTGTTATAGAAAAATAAATTCTTGGTTTCGTTGCAGCCATTCTGAAGGAAAATGGGCCCTTCTCCTAAAGGAATGGTCTGTAAATAAACCTGACTAAAGTGACTTAAATATGAATGATTTAGTTTAAATCATGACTAAGGAAAAAAAAAAAAAAAAAAAAAGGATTTCCATTGGAACTTAACTGCCTCCAAATGCATAAAAGGAAATGTAATTTGTGTACAAATGTGTATTCTAAGCAATAATTCGCCGCCCCCCCCAAGGGGTAGAAAAAGTGTTCTTTTATCTTTCAGGACAATGAAAAAAAAACTGGTACCAGTAAAACAGCCAGGAAACAAAACCGTGGATCTAGTGTTGCAACAAGGGTCGTGTTGTGTTTTATATTTTGTCTTGTTACTATTATTATTGTGTTTGGTATTGAAGGTACGGCATTAAGCAGAAAGGAATCAGGAAGCACTGTAAATCAATGAAGTTAGTAGGAAAAGAGATCCTGAAATTAAATGTTTTTGGTACCAATTAAAGAATGTGATTTTAAATTTCGAGTGCCTAAATTCACTAGTAGCCTTGTTACAAATTCTGATCATAGAGGCACCAAAGCCCTCACTTCCTAATTGCAAAAGGAACTGTTGGCACAGGTACCTCAAGTTCTAATTTGTGCAAGATCTGCAAGCAGTTTATGCTGCAGTTTTTCTGCCATCCCTAATCCGGCTACTACTTTGTCATGTTTTCCTGCAGCTACTATCTATTTTTACCATTGTGAAACTCTCCCAATCTGAGCAAGTTTGATGTTGTTGTTGTTGTCTGCCTTCACTTCCTACTACTCACAAGCAAATAACAAGCCTTTTTAAAATAGCAGGGTATGGTAGACAATGAATCTTAAAGTTTGCTTCACTTGTAAATTTCTGTAGAACCTAACCTGAATTCAATCACTGAGCTACTTATCTAATCGGAGGAGGCTGTCTTATCTCTTTACTTTTTGAGTTTTGCTACTAGAAGGAGGGTTTGCCCACCCCAACTCAATTCATCAGAGATCACATTACAGCAAGCAGTCTGTCCCCCCCCCCCCCCCCCCTGCTTTCGCTCCATGACTATAGCAGCCATCTAACTCTAGGCAAACTGAGTATGAAAGGCTTTTCCTTTCAGCCCTAATGCTCTGTAAACTTAGATTTAACCAGTTAAAGGTGATGTATACCTTTTATTCTTCTGTGAAACTAGTACTGCTTAAAATGAATTTGACTGTTTTACAAGAGTGCCTGTACATCCTAATTTGCAGAACCAGCTGCACTGCCAAACGGAATGGGCACAAGGTCATGGTTATTGTGCCTCAAAGTGTCAAATTAGGTATTTGCAAGAATTGCCCACCAGCAATCTATGGAGATAAAGTATGGAAGGTAAGCCCCTTACCAAAATTGGCCATAGGATCCTTTGGGTTATCCTGGGATATAAGTCAGTGGGCTGGGAGAGAGAAAACTATTGGATACCAGGGGCTGTAGTGCATGTAAACCCCACAAATGGGTCTGCCTAACCATACCTTCCTCCGTAGAACCATGCAACAGAACTGCCATAGTGGAAAAATGTATTTGGAATAATTTAGAAAAATGACACAAAAAGTCCTATACAAAGAGCGGTGTATTTGTGTAACATCATGAAAAAAATGAGAGTACTAGCAAACCCCTGTAAATAAATGCCAATGCAATGTAAGTGTTCTGTATACCACAAATCCAAGGGGACAGTACATCTCTCACTGCCAGTCTAACAAAGCTTACTGCATATCATGGGTATAATGTTTGTACTGGATGGTCCCCCACCTCTTCAGGGATAATGTCTATTATACTTCACTCATTGTTAATTGTTTTAGTTAAGTTGTATTTGGTTAAGTTAGCATATGTGCCATGTGCTATTAAATAAGAAATATACGCTAAGTTAGAAGCCACAAGGCCATAGGGTAAGCCCAGCAGACCCCTACACTGTTATATTGTAATATCTTGCATACCTTGCCCGTGCGACTCACTCTGTGACTCACACGAGCAAAGGGGGGATGTCGGATGTTATCATGATTTGATTTCATCGTGTGATTTCATGATTTTTGGTGGTTTGATTTTTTGATTTTGTGTCATCATGATTTGATTTGATCATGATTGAGTTGCCCCGAATTTTTCCTGTTCTCTTTTTCCTGAATCTTTCCCTATTGGCCTAGCGTCCCTTTGTGAACTTCACCCCCTCCATGGGGACCCTTTGTGAACTCGCAAATGGATTTACTTTGAATATGTGTTAATCATCATTGGTATGTTTTCAGTATGGGTAAAAGCATGTCCTTGTAAGCAAGCAGATGTGAGTAGCTGTTGCCAAGAAACTATTGACAGAATTTATACCTAGGTTTGGGTTACCCCTCATCCTGGACAGCGATAAAGAAACCCACTCCACAGAACAAGTCATTCAAAACCTATGTGCAGAAACCAGCTTAAAGTGGCCAAATGGCTTACCCATGGCTCTCATGTATCTTAGAAATACTGTCAACAGAAAACATGGACTATCTCCACATGAGATCCTTATGGCCAGATCCATGAGATGACCACTAGATTCACAAGGATTGGATCTGCACTTAACTGATGATGTGATACTGAACTATTGTAAATTATTAATGAAGTGTGTTAAGTCTATCTACTCACAGGTTCAAGAAGTCCTTCCAGCACCTGCAACGGAACTGTACCATTCCCTCCAATTTGGCAATTGTGTCTGTGTAAAAGTCCACCAACAACAGAATGTCTTGCAACCTCGGTGTAAAAAACCTTTTTTAGTGCTGCTAACCACTAACACTGTGGTGCAATGTTAAAGATACCTTAACTGGATTCATGCTTCACATTGTAAGCAGACTCTACCACCAAAAGAAGAAAACAACCAAGAAATCCAGCAGCTAACAGACATTTTTGTTTCACTGTGAAAGTTCAAAACCCCCCAAGAAGACTTTACATTCTAACTGCCTTGACTGCCTGTTAATCTTGTTTAATGTAATGCAACCTGAATATGTTCTAATGTTTTGCCTTATAATAATGTATAACCATGCATTATCCCAGTCTCTCCTCGAAGACCATGCCTGTAGTTTTGGGTATTATTGTCCAAGCAGACAACCGCCTCCCTTGCCTCCCCGTAGCATGCCCAGTGGATAAGGCATCGGACCAACCTGGAGCCTGGGCCTCCTGGACCAATGCCCCACTGGTCAGTGTGCGGGAAGGGTAGGTGCCTGGACCACTCTTTAGATGAGAGTGAGGGTGTGTGGAAGTACAATTTATAGCAGGACAAGTGCTTGAACCTGAACTACAGAAAATGGCTTTGTGGAACAGGCAAACCTAAGTGTGTTTAGCAAATGTTTTGTTTCAATTTTGTTGTAATTCCCCCCAGTAGTAATGGATAAGAGAGGCCACAGATGCTTATGCCCTTTCAAATCAAAGTCTTTTTTATGTTGTACTGGAAGTACAAAAGGGAGGATTGTGGAATCAAAGAAATAAGCATTACATTTATTAATAGAATGCTTGGCCTGAAACTGGTCATGGAAGGCCTGGCCTGAAGTTGTAGCCTGAAACTGAAATAAAAGGCCCAGGCTAAACCATTAACAGAATGCCTCAACTGAAATTAGGATAAAGATGTTAAAGTCACACAAGAGGTCTCTGAACCACACCCGAGAGGCAAGTCTCTGTTATGAGCCTTAATTGAAGTCTGAACAGACTTCACCTGTTTGATAAGTACCAGTACTTGTCCCTTTGTCTTACCGGCCCCACAGAGACTCACATCATTGTATACTCAAGTGACTCATTGGGCGTCTCTGGGAGGGCGTCTGGTGTGCCCACTATGCATTGTGATTGTCTACTTTTTTAAGTATAAACTGTGAATCCAATCCCACTATACGATCAACATGTAAATGAACCTAAGCAACCCCTATATAAGTCTTTTGTATCTGTTAACCAGTTGAAGTACATTTGCCCAGCATCCAGACATGCTGCTTGACTTCCCTATAGCCACCTGGGTTTTCCCTATGGCTATAGTATTCCCCATAGCTATGGTTATGTGACTGTGTGTGTGTCACAATAGGCTGGGGTCCATGCTGCAGAGCGTTGTCCATCCCGACCAGACCTACACCATTCCGGGCAGCACCATCTTCAATAATCTGTCTGGTCCCGGAACTCCTGGAGCTTGGGTGTAGGGATAGTCTGTCATTCGCCCTCTGGTCCCTGAACCAGGAGAAGGCCTTTGACAGGATGGACCACTGGTATTTCCTGGGCTCCCTGCAGGTGTTCGGCTTCAGGCCCCTCTTCATGGGTTTTCTCCAGGTGCTTTATGACTCTGTGGAGTGCCTGGTCAAGCTCAACTGGACACTAACCGAACCGCTCAGCTTCGGGCAAGGAATGCGTCAAGGCTGCCTGTTGTCAGGCCAGCTGTACGCTCTGGCCATTGAGCCCTTCCTTTGTCTCCTCGGCCGGAGGCTGACGGAGTTGGTGCTCCATGAGTGAGCTGAGTCTGGTCCTCTTGGTGTATGCTGACGACATACTCCTCGTGGTAACCTGGTGCGGCTGAGGCCTGCCTGGCAATCTACTCGGCAGATTCCTTCTCCTGGGTCAACTGGGTCAAGAACTCTGGCCTGATGGTAGGGCCGTGTGGTGGACGAGCTCCCTCCCACCCGCGCTTCAAGCCATCTTTTCTGCAACCCATCCCTCGCCATTGGAGAACTGGCAAGATTTGGAGGGCATGATGTTTGCTAGGCTGCGGAGATGGACAGGACTGCTCCAGTGCCTCTCCCTTCAGGGGAAGATACTGGTGCTCAACAAGCTAGTCCTGTCCATGCTCTGGCACTGGCTCAGGACCCTGAGCTTCCTGGCCCACCTCCAGAAGACAGTACTGGACTTCCTTTGGCCAGGACTTCACTGGGTCTCTGCGGGGATCCTGAGTCTTGTCTGGAGGAGGGAGGGCAGGGCCTGTGCTGTATGCACAGCCGGATCCACACCTTCCACCTTCAGGCCCTGCAGATGTGAGCTCTCCCCAGAAGCTGTGCAAACAAATCCGATGTAGACTCCTTGTTCTATTGTATGAGAGAGACAGAGGTAGAGAGAAGTGTTTATGAGAATGGTATAGTACTGTTTTCTGTGGTATAAGTGAACTCCATCTCGTTAGTTTCTTGAAGTGAGCTCTTTCCTGAAACTTGTACTATTGAACCTAATAATATCTTAATCAATTCTCTTTGTGTCAGTGAGGAATGTATGTGCAGGGCATAAAAAGACCCAACCTAAACTGTTCTAACAAGAGAAAGAGGAGTGAAGACATCAACTGCCATCCTAACCCTGAGGCCGAAAAATACCTATCAATGACCCTAAAGTGCAAATTAACGACCTTAAAGTACAGAAGGATCCACCCTGGGAACAAATAAAGTCTAGAATTAAGAGAAGAGTCATGCTTTCAATTAGCTGGTGACTAACAATGATGCTGAACCCAGAGGCAGCATGACATAGGCCCATAGACTTACATGATAGCCAGCAAGTATAAAAGATGTGTAAAAACATTGAAACTTTGGGTCTCATTCTGCAATTGTCATCTTGGAGCATCAGATTCACGTCTGACAGAGGCCTGGCTCCCTCCACGTGCCCAGCCTCATTGGCCACTAGGCTTGCTAGAGCAATGCATAAAAGGAATGGTATTTATATCACACCAGCTTGCAGAACTTTATGAATGTGTGTGTGAATGTGACTGCTTTTTGATTTTCTTACATGTATAACAAATGTGGCATATTGCCTTGTCTCCCTGAATAAGATCCTGCTAGTCTTTTCTAACAATAAAACAGAGACAGCCTTACAGTGCAGGTAGTGCAGCATGGAGCCACTTAGCGCACACCTTCCTCCCCTGCTTCTGAGGGCTCCGATATGACCGGCAGCTCCTTTATCTCCATCCGAGAGGCCTTCCGCGAGACCTCTCCGAGCTGCTGGTCTTCTACCAGGACCTCCTCCGGACCTGGAAGCTGGTCTCAGTCTCCAGGCCCCTTGTGGTCACCGAGGGGAAGGATCTCCTCGCGGAGCCCCGCTACACAACCCCCAACTCCATGTGCAGGTGGCGGAGATCCCCTTGGTGCGACGGAGGTTGGTCCTGGCAGAAGTCACCAAGATCAGAGATCTCTAATACCACCTGGGGGACTGGGTGGATTCCCAGGCGCTGACTCAGCACATGTGGTGCTCCACTATTCGAACCACCTGGCGCATACTCCAGGAGGTGAGGTCAGCCTTGCCTCCCGCTGCTCGGGTTTACCTCGATACTGTCTTGTGAGAGAGCACTTCCCTCCCCTATCTCAGTCCCAGCCCTCTAGCTCTTTCACTCGGGCCACGGCTCTGCGAGCCCCCCCAGCTGCCCTCTCCCATTGCACTGAGCCGACTGCACAACCTGCAGCTGGCCCTCTTTTGAACCGCGCCGAAGGACAATCTCTTTACTCTACCTTGACCCCATTGCCGCCGGGAATATCAGTTGGCATCTCTTTCATGGAGCCGTAAGCATGGGCGTCTACTTACCACAGTTCACCCCTCACCCCAACACCTGCTCCTTTTGTGGTGCGAAGAAACCCTGGTGCACATTTACCTCGAATGTGGCAGGATTAGCCCCTGTTCCGGCTCTTCCAGAACCTCCTGCCGAGATTCTGGCTGCACTTTTCCCCACACATATTTTTATACGCACACCCCATCAGTGGCTCCACAAAGTCGTGGGACCTCCTCATCAACCTCCTCCTAGTGCTGGCCAAAATGCCATCTACAAGACCAGGGAGAGGAGGTTGGCTGGAGGGGGGCACTCTTCCACTGTGGTGCCTACTTCCGTTCCTCTGTCCACTCATGCATCTGGGCAGAATTCCTCTGGGCAGCGTCCGCTGGCTCCCTTGACACCTTCAGGGAGCAGTGGGTGCTGTCTGCGGTTCTCTGATCAGTGTCCCATTCTGGTTCCTTTCGTTTGAGCCTGTGACCCCCACGCCTGCTCCTTTTTTCATTCTTTGTCCCAAGAAATTACTTGTGTCCTGGGACAAGTGACTCCTCCAATTCAGGGGGAGGGGCCTTTAGCAGTGGGCAGGCACATGCCCACCCACTTCCTGGATCACAAATAGTAATGCCCTTTTGCAGTCATCTGACTTGACTTTATCATAGAGGACTTAGGTTGGCTTAGCTACATCTCTCAGGAGGGTGTGAATTTTTCCACACCGTGAGCGACATAGCTAGGTCGATTTAGTTTTAGGTATAGACGTGCCCCTGTAAGAGACTGGCACAAAATGCTGTAGGAACATGTCTCCCTCTTGTTAAGCAGTGTGAAGGTCTTCTCCCTTCTAGGATTTTGAAGACAAATGATGTATAGCACCTGGTTTGTCAAAGCACCAAAGCTGAACCATGGTTCTCTCTCCCTGTTCTCTCTTTTTCAAAGTGAAACATAAGTTTTAAATTAAAAAATTATAGGAATATTCCTATTCAAATTGATTTATTTTATACATACTCTATAGTCTTCATGTATCTTTAAGGGAAAAGTGTATAGTTGGGAAATGTTTTGTAGAAAGCTTCATTTATTCTTTAAACATTTAGAAATGGTATAAGCTTTTTTAAGGTGTTTATTTGTAAACATTTGGTATTTCAATGCAAGCCTTAAATAATAATTGCCTGAGAAACACTGCTATATAAACAGGAAGGTAATTTGATCTTATCACTAGTTATCGATCTAAGCCATGAGTACAAAAATATTGTTATTAATTAATTATCTGGCAAGGCTTACACAACTCCTGACCAGTCCAGAAAATAAAGAATCATCTCTCCAAAGACTATTAAGAAGGAAGGACAATTACTTCTTCAATAAGTTATTTAAGTTTGAAAGACTATCCTGAAGAATGAATCAAGTTTAGACAGACTATTTTGAGAGCCACAAGACATTTATGTAAGTGTAGCCCCTCCTATCTACTAGCCCAGCATGAGAGAGTTCAAGATAGGGAAAGTCTGCCTTGTGACTTTTACACAGTTTTGGGAAACTGGGCCTGAGGTTCGACTGTGTGCTCTGTGTTGTATGTCAGTGTGTATTCACCTGAGCCAGGTCTACTCAGAACATCCCCCAGGAACAAGGTTTTATTCTGCAAGGAGACAGTATCAAAAGCTTGGCTAAAGTCAAGGTATATCACATCCACCACCTTCCCTACATCCACAGAGCCAGTCACCTCATCATAGAAAGCAATCAGGTTGGTCAGGCATGACTTTCCCTTGGTGAATCCATGTTGACAGTTCCTGATCACCTTCCTCTCTTCCAAGTGCCTTAACATGGATTCCTTAAGGACCTGCTCCATTATTTTTCCAGGGATTGAGGTGAGCCTGACCAGTCTGTAGTTCCCTGGATCCTCTTTCCTCCCTTTTTTGAAGATGGGCACTGTATTTGCTTTTCTCCAGTCCACAGGGACCTCCCCATGTTGCCATGAGCTTTCAAAGATAATAACCAATAGCTCTGAAATCACCTCAGCCAACTCCCTCAGCACCCTCGGGTGCACTGCATCTGGCCCCATGGACTTGTGTATGTCCAATCCTTCTAAATAGTCTTGGACCTGTTCCTTTAGCACTGCGGGATGTTCTCCTCCTTCCCATTCTGTGCCACCCAGTGAAGCAGTCTGGGAGCTGATCTTGTCTGTGAAGACAGAGGCAAAAAAGGCATCGAGTACCTCAGCTTTCTCCACATCCTCTGTCACTAGGTTGCCTCCCTCATTTTCTAAGGGGCCCACACTTTCCCTAATCTTCCTCTTGTTGGCAACGTACCTGTAGAAACCCTTCTTGTTCCCCTTCACGTCCCTTGCTAGCTGCAACTCCAATTGTGCCTTGGCCTTCCTGCACCTTCGATCTTCTGATATTAGTGGGTGCTATAACAAAGAAAAAGGAACCCTGATGCATGTGCTGTGGGACTGTCCAGCATCAGCTAGCTGTGAAAAGAGGTGGATAGAAGAATGAAAATAATGCTCAGCTTCAGCAGCCAAACCTCATCTGAAAATTATATCCAAAGATATTTACCTGCTAAGTCTGGTTTAACTACGCCACAAAAGCTTTGGTTCAATGATCACAAATTTTTAAAAATGGATGGGTAGGTTTATGCCAGAACACAGCAGTGGTATTTGGACATGACTGAGCATCGGTCAAAGACAGAATAGTTTATTGCCACACAGCTCAATTATATAAATTCAAAGAAATTTGGACCCTGTTTCTAGATACATTTGGATAAAAATATCGAGGCAGCTCAAATAATGCCACACTTCCATTCAATCTAAACCCTCTGATTTTTTCATTAACCGCCCACTCCCTAGGCCTATCCCTCCCACTGTCTATTCATGTATGCCTTCTCTTATTGTATTACGGTTACTCACACCCTGACATGTTATGTCTATGTTGTATTGCCTTGCATTGTTGTCTGGTCTTGCAGGTTCAACAAGTTGTAAAATCGTGGAATTGCATTATTTTATTGAGGATCCTGTGAAGTATGCCATTATTTGGAAACATGCACTGCTGTAAATCATTTACCCTTCTGTATATTTAATTGTCTATTTCTTTATGAAAATCAGTCACACAAATAAGATTTGGCCCCAGCCATTTCGTGGTTATCTGGACAATAAATTTTAATATTTTTTACAATAAAATCACTTGGTTCTCAAAACCTTGAAACACCCCTTTCTACCTAGTATATTCACGCCTCCCTTCTCGCCTTTTCATAGTCATTATGTCAGCTTCTGGAGTTTTACTCTCCTTCCACACGTCTCCCAATCTCCTTGCCTTCTGGCTCTCCCCACAATCCTGCCTCCCCACTTAACCTGCAGATGTGGGGATGGTACATGCTCACATGCCTGATTTGGGTCAATAAGACACAGACACCTTCCTGTTTAAGAGCAGTGCTAAGCTTTAATGGTGTTTCATGGGCAGCTGCTGGTGTTAGGGGATGGGCAGGGACAGGTGCTTGTTTAGGGGCAGCAGAAGAACTTCACATCATTGAGCGCTGTGTCATCCCCTCTGCCCTGGTATGGCTCCACCTTTCTCTGGATCCCACAAATGGCCCCAGAGCTGCAGTGATTGCTCCATGGGCCAAATTTGCCCCAGTGTATAGAAGTGCCTGCCATCCATGTCCCATCTGAGCATGTGAACTGGATGTTGTTGGCTGCCGTGTCATCGGCATCTCCCTGGGGCGATTCCACCCTCAGACAGAAGGACGTCAGGTTGCTCTTGTGGCACCTTTGGTTCCAAGTCTAGTGGCTTGTATTTAGCCTTAGAAACATCAGAAGTGTCAAGCCAGGTTTATCCTGGTTTTGCTGGAGAACTCCCTGGGGGTCTCAGGAGACACCCTTGGGTGCGAATTTGGGAATGTCTGTGTAGAACTTACCACTTCTTGTTGATATTGTGGAGTTACTATGAAATGTTACTCAGAAAAACTGCTCTGTCATAAATGCTTCTCTGTATGCGGATCCACCACTGCTGACAGGACATGCACCAGCTATTCTCCAGACTGAAGACCAAGCGGAGCCACATAATGTTAATGACAGGTAGTTGACCAGGCAAGAGTTATGCAGAAGAGTAACTGCATCCCAAGGCAAAAGATACTTCCTCCTCTGTCCAAAGGGAGAAGTTTTTTGGAGCAAGGGAAAGTTACCAAAGACACAAGAAAGAAAACAACAAGGTGACCAGGTGGGAAAAGATGGGAAAAGAGCCAGACAGGAAGAGGAAGCATAAGGCAGGAGAGAATAATATCAGAGGAGCTGGGGAAGGGAACTGCATGAGGGAGAAGTCATCCAGCATGCAACACCCTGCATGAGACAGGGGAACCCTGTCTTCCAGCCCTCCTGGACACAGATGCATCCCAAAGGAAGGGTGAACTGGGAAGTGAGAGACATTGTAGTCAGGATGTTATTGTTCTGTATGATCTGTACTCTTTTGGGCTTCGTATGCCTAAATAAAAGAACAATTTTGTTAGGCTCTGGTCAAAGTGGTTGAGTGTGTGTTCTGTGCTTCACAACTACTGTCTGCCTCTGGAGTAAATTCAATTGGGTGGAGATATGGAAGAGGGCATATTTAAACAATTGGTGTATCTTGGGGGGCAGCCCCACTCCTGGGAGCCTAGGATAGGTGTGGGGAGCATCCCAACTTCCATGAAGGAGTAGCAGACTGAGTCAATGTACAGGAAATATGCCAAAGAAACCACAGGAGCAACCAGTGCTGCAGCCTGCTGAGACCCAGAAAGGTTTAAAGCACAGGGAGATCAAGGCACACAGAGTCTTGGCTTCCCATCACAGCAGTCCAGAGGGTGGCTGAGAGGGGGCACCTGACTGGATCTGTGACACTTGGTGCTGAATCTTGTACCGAGACATCCTTCTCCCAAGCGCTCATTAGACAGTAGAGAGGACCTACAGGGTGAAATACTATCTCCCTTCACGTCTGTAGTAGAAAGAGAGAGCCTGAAACATGGAGTCTGCTACAAAGCCTGAGGCCTGAACTAAAGTGAGCAAAAGTCAGACCCTGCTGATATAAAGCAAAATTAGCGAGAGTCAGGCTATGAGCAGAAGTCAGGCACTGTTACAAAGGAGACACTTGCTTACAAGTTCACTGTGTGGTACATGAACTCGGCAAAAAACCACAGGCACTTCCAAGAAGTACAAGGCACAGTGTGTTCATTTATGCACATTCCAGAAGACGCTGGTAAGCCCCAACATAAAGGCCAGTCATAAACACAATACTGGGATATGCAACAGGAACACACCGAACCAAGTAAAACAAAGACAAGAGGACAGGATAGAATGATTGATAAAAATGTTTTGTTTGAATGAGCAGGTACAAGGGATAGGATTGGTAACTAGAAATGTCAGAAGGATAATAAGTAACTTGTTTGTATCAGTGTATAAAAGAGGGGTTACAGAGGAGGTGTCTCTGGCCTAGAGGGAAACGGAAAGTCCTGCCATTTACTGAGCCAGTCCATTGTCTCAGGCATACATGTATTAGTGTCTATGGGGTGCTAGTACTGTACTTTATCAGCAGTAAACTTGGCTGAGCACATTTGCCACTCAACTGAGTCAGTGGTCTTCTTGGACAGCTCAATCAAGGTCTGCTATCCCTGCTACCTGCCCACAGCAGGTGCAGCACACAGAGGGAACACACAAGCAGCCAACAACTGATAATGTCAATAGCAAAATCCCTATTCACTCCAGCAGGGCCAAGATTTTACTCAAAGAACATGAAGGACGTAGCTTAAAATCCCTTTCCCTATGCTAATTGCTGCAGCTTTCACACTGTGCTCTGGGTCTGGTATCATTTCACTGGTTCTCTCCAGTCCTCCACAGTAACTCACAGAGCGCACAAGATCTGAATTTTAACATGAAATAGCCATTTGTGTCTATCATAAAGAAACAGAAACAGAACAGCCATTGCCCTATTTTTATTTTCCTTTTATAGATTATCTCCAAAAAGAGGGAAAAGTCAGAGAAGAGACACTGTGCAAATGGCATCGTTCATGGTTATTCTCTCTGCGGTTGCAGAGTAAGAAGGAGAGAAACAAAAGAGCTACTCAAGGCCCCACAGTGGACTCGATGATGGAGCCGTCATTGCAGTACAGGCGAAAGCCATTCAAAGCCGTGTCATCACGTGCCACCCCAAGACCTTATAACCGCCACTCTCCTGGGAAGCTGGGAGACAGCTAAACAACCTGCCCCATATGTTCCCTGGATCCAGGCTGGGAAGAATGAGGAAGCTGCTCCTCCCCACAACCCCCACACTAGATTTTCACTCTTGCAGCAACACACATTCAAAGCCGCTAGAGAGGGGAGATATCCAGGCTGGCTTTAAATGAAGTGGTGATGGGATTTATTCCCTTACTCTACAGATTAACAGGTTGTTCTCTGGCAGGGAAACCCAAGGCCTACTCTACACTAGAATAGTTTTGCGGTTCCAGGGTTACTTGTCATGTCCTCCTTCAGCAGCCACAACCATAATGGCCAAAAAGTACTTATGCCGGTATAGCTCATTCCAGTTTGGTGAGCAAAATACACTATCCAGACAACAACACTTTTGACACACCTACTAGGACTTTTGCCAGCAGAGAAATATTTTCAAAAAATGAAAATAAATCACACCATTGGCAGGCACAGCAATGCCAGCAAAGCTTTCAAATGAAGATCTGTCCTCAGAATAAGTTTCAAGCCAACTTCCTTCACTAATTTTATTCTCAGCCCCAGATCTGTGGTCACAGATATTCCCTGCCCCCACCCTTTAGTAAACTGAGTGGCCCTGTATGCCGAAGGCTGGGCAGAGTGTGAGGAAGAGAGGATTTTTACAAAAACAACTAGGAACAGTCTAGAGCCAAGCACAGTTCTTGCTGGGATACTGATTGATGAGTGTAGGTCAGAGGGTCAGGAAGTGGCAAGGGGATAGGAGGAATTTTACCTTGAGATGCAAAAATGGAGTAACTATAGTCAAGCAACTAAAAATCAGCTTACAAAGCCCAGTGGTTTGAAGCGCCTACAAGGCAGGGAGCTTGCTACTACCATCTGTTGATGAACAAGGGAACGAGTGGCCAAGAGCTGCTTCAAAGCTGTTTACCCAGAGCTCCAGAGACACAGAAGCTGTACAGGGTAAGGAGGTCTCTGCCACCATAGATTGGTGAACAGGGAAAGTACAGCTACCGACAGTTCATTTATGTAAGTTTTCTACCCAGAAATCCTCCAAGTGACACTCTGGGGAGTCACCAGAACAATGCACAAACTGCAGATTGGTGTGTGAGTGGGACTGAGGTGCAGGTGGGAGGAGGGGATCCGACCTTGTGGCAAGGAGCATGATGCAGGTTTCCATGTGCATGGTCCCCCCTTGCCGAAAATGTTGGGAAGAGATAACACAGAGGTTGCTCTGCAACAAGAGGCAGTAGCGAGGTAGCTCTTTGCTGAACCTGCAGTGGACAGCAGCAGAGTTGAGTGAACACTGCTGAGGAGCCTGCTACTCAGCACCGAAAAAGCTAAAATCACTGTAGGCGGGTTGGGTGGTGGAGTCTCAAGACCACCCCAGGCAGCACTTCTTCTAGGGGTGGGATGCAGGCTGGCTAAGTGCTATCCTTGACTTTGGCACTACACTACCTATTGACACCAACCATGAATGGGGCTTAGTGGAGAGAAGAGAAGTGAGGTGTGAACGGGGCAGTTGCTTATCCGATATTCACACTGGGGGGTTGGGAACTGAGTTAAAGGGCTTCTGCCAAACATACCGTAGAGTGGCTAATTTCTTCATTTATAAGTATAGTTGGTGTGTTTTCCCAAGTTTATCCTGTGTCTTCTTGCACCGTAATGATTTTTTCTTTGTGTTATAGGCAAACTCAGTGCTTGCAAGGGAAGGAGTATTGCCTGTTAATGGCATGCAGGAGAGGTTTTTTCATTTTTTCCTGGTTTCTGGGTGGGGACACAATCTGCTGGTGTTTTTTAATTTAAAGAGGAACTTCTTAAACATCTGAACCCAAATCTTGTTGCCACTGACAAAACCTGTCAGAAAGGGCCCATATCTTATTATAGACAGGACTGCTGTCACCGACTCTTATTTAAGTGCCTCAACAATTCTCCTTCTTAGATTCTGTTTTCAATTCCTTATAACTATGAGAGAAAAAGAAATAGTGAATTTTTCAATTTTTCAATTTTTTCTTCTGTCATTGATTTTGAAAAAATATTTGTACTGTGTCCATGTGTTTCGACAGGTGTAGCTGAGAGAGAGAGACAGAGAGAGAAAGAATAGATTAGTTTGAAAGAAAGAATACAGTGTTGTAATGAAAGTTTTTGAATCAGAAAAAAAATGAAATTAAAGAAAAATGAAATAACAGAGGAAAAATAATATTGTAATTAAAGAATGCTAGAGAAGAGAGAGAAAGATATGAAATGATAGCTGTTCTGGAGCTGGGGGGTGAGTCTTGGGAGCAAACCACACTGGAAAAATCAGGAGTTGCTCTATAACTACAATACTGAATGCATTCTCCACCAATGTCACCTAACAATAAACTTTTTTGCCAACTAAAGATGATTTACAGTAAAAATGAGCAGAGCATAATACACATACTAGCTTTTAAAGTTTGCCTATAGAAATTATCCCAAACAGCTTTGCATTTTCCCACAAGTACCATCCTTTTAACTGTTTGAAAATGTAAGATTAACACAACTCCTTTACTCAATTCTCTTGCTAACATGAAAAACAACAGTGACCAGAGGTGCTTTGTAGATGTTTTCCTTTTTTTGGTTATGCGTGAAATAACATAACTGCTAAGGGGACATTTTATTTACAGCAGAACATGAAAGAACAGCCCTGCGACAATTGTAGTGAAATACCTAACTTTAACATTTTAACAAGTGCTCCAGTCTAAGTCAGGGCAGGCTGCAAAAGGAGAGCAGATTCTCCCCACGCTGGTGGGTGACACTGAAGCCCGGCTTCCCAACCAGCCACAAACTGCTTCTGATTACCCCACACTGGATATCAAGAAGCCAGTCCACAAATGCCCACAGCCCGCTTCACTGCAATTCAGCTCCAGGCTCCCAAATCAGCACTAGGTCCAGTAAAGAGACCAGTTACTAGAACTCTCTGCTCTTTACTAAAAAGGTTCCCTCTGACCCCAAGGGGTTAGCCACAGCACCAGATCAATATAAGTTTGGATCTTACCTAAAATACCACGCTAACAGCCACTCCTTTAGTGTCTAAACCAAAGGTTTATTGTAAAAAGAAAGAAATAAACCATGAGAGAAATGTTAAAGGGTTAAAATGAAACATAGATATACAAACGATTAAAAGTCCATTTACATCAGGTTTCTGGAAGAAATGTGGAGTTGCAGGCTTGTGTAGTTCTCTCTAGTTCACATCCAGTATCTGCATGGGTCTGAGTCCTTTGGTTCAGTTGCAGGATGAATTGGTCCAGAGATAGGTGTAGGTCTGCAGACTGGACAGGAACAAAGACAAAATGGTTTCTCTGGCTTGATCTTATAAATCCCCTCCTTCGGCCATGCGGCCCGTGGGCAGTCACAAGACCCAAAATGGAGTCCATAGTCACATGGGCCAGTCCTGGTGACTCCTCTGGTGTGCCTGGGGTCCATAGTCACATGGGACAGTCCTGATGCTTCATCAGGTAGGCTGCCTGCAATAGAGTCCAGGGTCAGGTAAGCAGGTTCTGGTGACTCAGTGGTGATGCTGGCTTCTCCCTCAGGGCCCCTTGCACCTGGAAATGCCTTAATGGGCCATTAAGCAGGCCATTGTTCTGCAGCCATCCTATCTGGGGTGTTGCCCAGGCAGAACAATTTGAAATACAGATATCTCAAATACATCTATAACTTCCATTTCAAATATCACACATGAACATACGTATTATCTTCTGACTTAGCACATTATAACCTTCCTAACAGTACCTGACATGGCATATTCCACATGGATTATTATGATTCTGCCATACTGATGTCACCCAATATACTAAATGCCCCCCCACTCAAGCCAGCCCGCATGACACAAACTATTTTAATTAGTTGAACGGACTTAATCCAGAAGGGCTTTACAATTTTACACTCAGAAAGCAGCGTATAGAAAGAAAGAGGTTATTTTTTTCTCATT
Source organism: Emydura macquarii macquarii (assembly GCF_026122565.2). Lineage (NCBI taxonomy): Eukaryota > Metazoa > Chordata > Testudines > Chelidae > Emydura > Emydura macquarii. The sequence continues at coordinate 4,461 of NW_027133761.1, read as the reverse complement.
TAAAGAAAGATGAACACAGGCCCATCCTTATCTTAAGAAACTGATAACAACCCCTCTGTTTATAGAATGCAGTCTTCCTGAACCATCCTTTGCTAACATGAAAAAGCAAGAGGTGGTTAATGATAGCAAATAAAGTATACAAGTTTAACATGAAAGACAACAGTAACAATGTGTGCTTCGCAGAGGACCCCTTTTAAAAAAGATGTTCTACTTTTTTTACAATTAAAAAATTAAAAAAGACAAAAGCCACAGACCCAGAGAACTGGGCATAGGGGATGAGAGAGAACCATCCTGCATTTCAGGGGGATATTGCTAACTGTCTGCAGTCTTGTCTAGTGTAGGCAGTTCTTTGTTGGTGGTTAAACTTTAGCACGGACAAGCGTTTGTCAGTCAGAAACACTTTCCCACATCCAACAGGCTGTCAGAAATAATAAATAAGATTAACAAAAACCTTGTGGGATTACGTATTTGGCGATGTTTTGTAGCAAGGCCTGCAAAGCAACAATAGACATTTTGTTTATTATTACCTGTTTAGAGAGACCATAGAGATTTTTTGTTTGTTTTATATAACACCTTTATGCAAAGTGTAGCTCTAGATGCTTTACAGAATTAAATAACAATACCCTGTAGATGAGAGACCTGAATCAGGGTTGAAAACAGGGGTCCCATGATCAGTGAAGTCCTAATGCAGAGGCCAGGGGAAAAATTAAAAGGCCAGTTGACAGCCTACTACTGCTTTCAGTTATTCATTAGCTCAAGCTTCAGGGGTCTGGGTGGTGGACCTAAAGATTCCAACCCACCTCATGAGTCATGGGAGTGTCAATATCATGTCTCAAGATGGAATTTATTTTTCAGTTGGCTTTTTTTAATGACCTAGGAAATTAAACACACACAAACGATGTTAAAAGTACACTATTAAGATTGCAAAATCAAGCGTTGAAAGTTAGGTGATGCCAAAATTAAGATTGTCTGTACAACCTTTATTCAGCATCCTTCTGCGTGTTCATTAAGATACAGTCTTTAATTACACAATCACATATTATGTTTTCCACAGGAGACATGCATCATTCACTGCACAGAATGGACAGTGCTGTGTTAAGCAAAAGGAATTCTTCTCCAGAGAATCCAGCCACACTGATAATACCAATAAATTTATTGAGCAATGCGTTGTGAAGAGCTCAACAAGCAGCAAAGTGCAACTATTACAGCAGTTTCTTAAATACGTCACTCATCAAGATAGACTACACTGGACAATAAATACACAAAAACAGTTCTTTGGATCCTGAGGAAAACAACTCTAGATATGGTGGGGAGGGAGGGTAGGGGAAGTGGTCTCAACAAAGAAGGAAGATACGTTGTGAGGGGCATGAACACATATATGTGATGAAGGGCAGGGACACAGTGAGGAGTATGTAATAACATGCAGGATCAAAACAAAAGATATCTTGTTCGCTGCTTTTCTGGGTATTCTCTCTGCTTGCAGTCCTTGGCGTGTTCTGCATAGAGGCCTTACCCCAACAGATTCCCTCCTATTTGACATATCAGATTTGTGAGTGAGATACTGTCAATACTTTAAATGTAATTATATTTGTGATTAATCTTGTGAGTGAAGGTGCGGGGAAGGGTCATAGGCAGGGAGGGTATGGGTAAAGTGAGGGGGAGGAAACAAGGACAGCAAGGGAAGCGGCATTAGGAAGCATATGTTAAGAATAACAACACATACACACACATAGAAGCAAGACAAAGAGGGAAACAGCAGCGGCAGCTATCTGCGAGATGGTCCACTAGGTTATGAGGTTGTAGGACGGACCAGTAGTTAAATTTGCCAAGCAGGTTATAATGTGGTTGGAGAGCTGAACCTTCATGCGGCTTTTAACAATGTCCTTATGAACTGTGGCAGACACCAGAGGCGGCAGCAAGGACTGCTTTAGCCAGCAGCTCCTTTGCTAGTTGGACGGCGGTATTGTCCGGATATAGATTGCCATACCACCAAGGAAGTGTTGTCATTCCAGTGAAGACAAGGCAGGGCAGATGAACGTCACCAAGGGTGAAGGAGTCAGTGGTTTGCAGGCACATGGAGGAATTGGCAGGACGCTGTAGTGGGCTGTAGTTGTAATGCTTTGCAGTGGTGCAGTGGTGGGGAGCTGCATATATTCACCGACCTTGAGACAGGTATCTTGCGTGATTCGGACTACAGGTGGGACCCAGGAGTGTGTGGCACGGAGGCCCCGGAGAAGGATCATTAAAAGGAACAACTTCTTTTACCTGAAAAGACAAAGTTAGTGTACAGGACACACATTAAAAAGACTTACTTAGACAACTTAATTCTGGTTTTATGGATCCAAGTTGGAATCCCCGCACTTTGACAGGAGATATCTGTGTATGCTAGTGCAATGTGTATGAGCCCTGAATATTTTCGCTGAAACAGGCTGGGATTATAGGTGTTTACCATAATTTGGTCTCCTTTTGTAAATCAGGCCAGGAGGGAGGATCACGAGGATCTTGAGCATTCCATGAAGGAGTTCAAAAGGTGAGACTCCAGTTGTTGAACTGGGAGTGGCTCTCATTGAGGGGAGCATGGACGTCTACTGTGCCACCCAGTTAGTCCCTTGAGTTACTAAAGCCTTAGTAAATTTCTTTTTTAAGGTCTGATTTGCACGTTCTACTATCCCTGAGCTTTTGGGGTGATATGGGCTGTGGAATTTCTGCCTGATACCTAGGACAGAGCAAACATCCTTCATTACTCGTCCTGTGAAGTAAGTACTTTGGTCTGAGTCAATTGATCAAGGCAGGCCCCAGCGGGGGGCAGAATTTATTAGCCATAATTCAAGCTAGGGTGAAGGCACCATATTTGCAGTAAGGTAGGCTTCAACCCACCTGGTGAAATGGTCAATAATGACCAGGCAGTATTTTTTTCCTTTAGTTGGTGGAAGTGGTCCTATGAAATCAATTTGAATATTCTGTATTGGGCCTGTATTAGTCATAGGCTGGTGTCTCATTGCAACCTTAAGCTTTTCCCTTCATTACACCTAGCACATACAAGGCACCATCTGCAGTAGTCATGCACACCAGTTGACATTTGAGGCTACTACCATTTTCTCTTCATTTATGTAGCATAGCTTTTGATCCTGGGTGAGTTGGCAGATGATAAAGGTCACAGAGGTGAGCTGCAATTGCCCTGGGAGCGAAAAATTGTCGGCCTTTAGTAACCCAGGGATTGGTGCTGTCAATTTTGCATGCATTCTCAATCCACGTCCTTTTTTCTTTCCCAGAGCATTGGTCCTGTATTTCATTTGTTTTAGGTCACAGGTTTGGGTGGTTGCCACTGTATAGGCCCTTTGACGTTTTACTGCAGCCTCTTTAGCGGCCTTATCTGTATCTGCATTTGCTCAGGAGAAAGGGTGATTCTTTTTGGTGTTTGCCTTGATTTTTACTACAGCCAGTTTAGATGGTTTTTGGGATTGTTCTAATAAATTTTTGGTATACTCCCCATTTTTAGCAGGGTACCGAATGAGGCGAGGTATCCCCGAGTTGTCCATGAAGCCAGGTAATCGTGCACAACACCAAAGCCATAGCGACAGTCAGTATAGAGAGTAACAGTATAGCCCTCAGCTAATAGACAGGCGTGAGTGAGGGCTACCAATTCAGCAACCTGGGTGGAGCAGGAGGAGGGTAAAGAGCCTGAAAGGAGACATGATACCGAGAGGTCACACCGGTCCAGCCAGTGTAGGGCTGTCCCATAGCATAATATCGAGACCCATCAACAGAAAGGGTAAGGTCAGAGGAGGGTAAAGGTTGCTCAAGAACCGAGTGTTCGGGGGAAAGGGCATCCTCTGATAGGGAACACGAATGGGGTCCCCCGAGGTTGGCATCAAAGTAGCAGGATTAAGGAGATTAAGTGCGTGATGGTGATGTGGGGACTAAGAAATGTGCATTCCCATTTAGACCATTGTGCCGAGGTGACTTTAGAAAAGTGGCCACCGTCCAGAGTTATGAACAACGTGAGGGACATAAATAGTAAGAGGAGCCCCAGAAACTAAGGGAGATGAAACTGTTACTGTCCAAGAGGCAGCTTCATCGGCTTGTAGGCAGAGATTAAGTGCAGAGGCCATAGGATCCAAGTGTGTAGAGTAACAGGCTACAGGACGATGCCTATCGCCATGGGCCTGTGTGTGCACAGTAGAAACATGACCCTCTGTACGTGCGTCCAGAGTTCAAATGGTAAAGAAGGGTGGGGGAAACCAAGCCCCGGAGCAGAGAGAAGGGCTGTTTTAAGCTCAGCCAAACAGTCATCATGCTCCGGGATCCACGGAATGGAGTCAGAGGAGGCAAGGGCACCCTTAAGGAAGTCATTAAGAGGTTACGCTAAGGAAGAAAATGATGGGATATATTGCCTACAGAAATTTAATAGGACCATGAGCTTGCGCAGCTCCCGCACTATGGTGGGGCGAGTGCTGCAGC